>NC_056750.1:287478507-287523507 GCF_019279795.1 Protopterus annectens | reverse complement strand
GGAATCCATTCCTTCAGCCTCTCCCCAGAGGATTTTTCCTTTGAGGAAATCCTGCATACTTTAAGGGAGCATTTCCAATGGGAGAGTCAGGAATACCCTCAGTCTAAAAAGAGACTCAGGGAATTCCTAGACCTTCTGCAACACAGACCCTTAGTCATACTCCCAGTCCTGGATGTGGTGGATGATGTTTTCTTGAATCCAGCTTGACTCCTGACACCCTACCACCTGCTCCCTGACTCACACAAATATTTTTTTTAAAAATCCTACAGCTGACCCTGAGGTCATTTCTCAAGGGCCTAAAGGGATTAAAGCAACCTCTGCTAAGAATCCCACCCCCTCAGACAGGGGTTCCCGAGCTTTAGACAGATGGGACAAAAAAAGTATATACCTCAGCTACTCTTGCCATCAGGGCACTAAATTGTCAGTTCCATATGCTTAAATATCAGCAACATACCTTGTAACTCCTTAAAAAATGACTTCCTTTCCTGCTTGGGCAGAATCTAAAGATTTACAAAACTTAATGCATTCTGCAAGTCTTGTAACTAAACACACTTTGCTCTGTGGATTTGATGCCCTAGACGCTTATTGTAGGGCAGCAGTCAATGGATCTGTCATTAGAAGACATGCATGGCTTAAGAAACAACCCCTGCCAGACCATGTCAAATCTAAATTGTCAGATTCCCCCTTGCACAAAGATAACTTATTTGGCACTAAGGCAGAAGAGGTCTTAAAAAATATGGAAGAAAAAAGCAAAATCTATGCAAACAGTTAAATATTTCTTACAGGTCCAGCCTACTTGGTTCAACAGGCATTGTCCCTCCAAGCACTGGTCCTTTCCTTCTCTGAGTAAACAGGCCCAGCCTAGGCCCCACGGAAGCAGACCCTGACAGACAGCAGCCCCAGGGAATGCAGAGATCTAAGCAGTGGACTACCTCCACTTCAAAACCAGGGAGTTCTAAGCCACCCCTGTATGGTAAGAACTCACAATGACTCACCTCCTCCCGACCTCCCCTCTGCCCACCTTCACTTGCCCCCCTAGGAGGAAAACTCTCCTTTCACTCAAACACCTGGGCCACCATTACCAAGAACCAATGGGTTCTGAGCATTGTATCACAGGGATACAAATTCTCCTTCCACACCCTTCCAACCCCAAAAGAGTTCCCAAATATAAAAATATAATATATATTATTGGCTATAATATCATAAGACGAGACCGTAACACTAAAAAAGGAGGCGGCGTAGCCATACTTTATAAGAATGGATTACAAGTTACCTTGTTAGACTCCAAACCTCCACT
The DNA here is from genome assembly GCF_019279795.1 of Protopterus annectens. Lineage (NCBI taxonomy): Eukaryota > Metazoa > Chordata > Ceratodontiformes > Protopteridae > Protopterus > Protopterus annectens. The sequence goes on along the minus strand of NC_056750.1, from coordinate 287,522,210 downwards.
TTGCAACAGTGCAGAAATTCTTCTAACTAAGATTCAGCTTAACAAAAGCAAAGCCATATATCTATCATGTGTCTATCTTCCCCCAGGCAATAACATCAACACATTAGAGGCTATCCTCAGCTGGCTCTCAAGTAACTACCCCCAAGAAACCATTATACTTGGAGATTTTAACATTAACTGGAACTCCTGTATATCTGAGCAGCCTTCTACTCATATCAACTTATATGGTTTTACCCAAACTATAACATCCCCAACCCGCACCAGTAAAACTAACAACAAAACTAGTACCCTTGACTGGATACTCACCAATACCCCCCAACTAAACTATAAAACAGGCACCCTCCCTGAGGACATAAGTGATCACTTGCTTACCTATTTAATCAGAACAAAAACTGTCATCCTAAACTCTGCCATCTGTAGAACTATTCGCACTACCAAAAATTTTAACCCTGCTCACTTTCAAGCTGAACTAGTCACCTGTGACTGGTCACCCCTGAAATACCTCCCAATAGATAATGCCGTGAAATACTTTAACTCTAAATTTCTAACCATTTTAGACAGCCATGCCCCATTACGCAAAGTTAGAATTAGAACCAAACCGGCACCATGGCTCACCAAAACGACCAAACAAAAAATTCTCCAAAGAAATAAACAATGGGCCAAATGGCACTCAACAAAAAGCTCCTCAGATCACCTGCAATTCAGACAGCTAAGAAATGAAACAAAAAAAGCCATATTAGCCGATAAAAGAAACTACTACTACCATCTACAACAAACCAACCAAAATATTCCCCAAAAATTCTGGCGAGGTATCAATTACCTCCTACACCCTGGATGCTCAAGTACTCCCTCTCCCTCTGGCTCTGATCACAACAATCCCATCCAAATAGCTGACTCATTTAATACTTTTTTCACTGAAACCATACAATCCCTAGCCAACCAGCTATCCCCTAGCACCCCAGGCTCTGCCACAACCTTTACCAATAATTCTCATCAATTTCATTTTCAGCCAGTGCCCACTTCACTTATCTGTAACCTCATACAGAAACTTAAACCCACTACTCTCTCTGCTGATAAATTACCTGCAGAATACCTGCAAAAAGCTGCTAAAGTCATAGCCTACCCCATATCCATCCTCATTAACAGAACTATTTCTGAAGGATCTATTCCCTAATCTGGAAATTCTCTCACATAATTCCCCTGCATAAGGGCGGTAACTCCAAAGAGTTGTCCAATTATAGGCCCATAGCTATTCTATCTCCTTTGGCAAAAATAATGGAGAAATGTATACACATACAACTGTTAACCTACCTACTCGATCACAATTTATTAGCACCCTGTCAACATGGCTTTAGACCATTTCATAGCACCACCTCTGCTCTCTTATCCTTCACTAACCATATTAACAGTAATCGTAATATTGATACTCTATCCTCAGCTGTTTTTATTGACCTGTCCAAAGCATTTGACATGGTGAATCACCACGTCCTTATAGACACACTCAGAAACCTGTCATTGGACAACCATACTATACAGTGGTTCCAATCATACCTACATAACAGGCAACAGGCTGTACTATGGGAAAATACTTTATCTTCCCATGTCCCAGTCACTCTAGGGGTCCCGCAAGGATCTATATTAGGCCCATTACTCTTCTCCATCTTTACAAATGACCTTCATTCTGTAATTCCTCAAGCTGACTGTATCCAATACGCTGACGACTCCACACTCATATGCACTGCTGCTTCTCAATCAGAACTTCAGTCACTAACCCAAATGACCTTTAGTACAGTTGAAAACTGGCTCCTACAAAGACGTCTTATCCTTAACCCCAAAAACAAAAATGCTACTATTTACCCCACCATAGAACCTCCCCACTTAACTTTACTATTACTTCAAGTGATGGAACTATAATATCTCCTGAACCAACCACCAAACTACTCGGGTACTAATAGATAACAACTTGTCCTTTGAACCTCACATTAATAACACCATAAAAATAGTAAACAAGAAACTAGGTTCCCTCTATAGAATAAAACCCTTTCTTACACCTCCAGCCAGGGTTACTATTGCTCGTACCCACCTCATCTCTACCTTGCTCTATGCCTCCCTATCTATACCAAAATATGTAGAAGTAATCTGAGTAAACTTACATCCTCCTACAACAATATTGCCAGATTTGCAGCTGGGTCCTCCTATAGAACTCATCACTGTATCAATCTGAATCAGTTAGGATGGTTAGAGCTGCCAAATTTAATACTTTTCAATCAATTAATAGTAGCCCATAAGATCCTGTATTTACCTCAAAATACACCCATACTTACATCCCTAGTCATCCCCTATAATAACCTCAAGACCTTACGCTCAGCTAGTAACCTACTTGTACAAATATCAAAATCCAACAACTTAGCTGGTGACACCTTGTTCTCCAATACAGTAGGTAAAGCCTGGAACATTCTCCCAAGCCAGCTAACCTCGATATCCTCTGTCAGCTTATTTAAAAGCAAGCTTAAACCCTACCTCAAATCACACTGGCTATGCCCCTGTGTTAACCCAGACTAAGTACCTAACTATTAACTAGACTCCCACAATTCCTAGCCTTCCATGATCATGATCTTGTGTTGTCTCACTAATTTTTAGTGAGCTTAACCTTCCTTAGGATTTTTTCTCATGTAAATAAGTATATACTGTGGAATGATCAAACACCTTCATATAGTATCACAACCTATGTGTTAAATAACACTAGAAATACATCCTTGTTTGCTGTTCTTCTATACTCTTATCTATTGATCTCTAGTGTTTTTCTTTCTTAGGTTTTTGTGAGACCTTAGTATCTCTTATCATAAATTACTAGGTGTATCTAATTTTTGTAATATGTTATAAAGATTTGTACTACATTTCTAATACAAATGTATTATTCTTATTCATCTATTCTTAGATAAATTTTTTCTTTTTCCTACTGAAATATAAAATATATAATCTTAGGCTTGTACTATAATTGTTAAAACTTCTTATGTACCAAATTATACTGTTATTGTCTTTGTCTTGACCTTTTATGTTGTTGTAATTTGTGGAGCTTTTCTCCCCTGGCCTCCACTGAAAATGGACATATATCCAGCTGGACTAGCCCGGTCAACAAATGTAAAATAAAAATAAAATAAATAAATAAAATAAATCTACTACAAAATCAGTGTGCAGAGGCTCAAAAGCAAATCCATTCCCTGCTCTCTTTGAGGGCAGTAGAGCACGTTCCTGCAGAATAGATAGGCCAAGGCTTCTACTCCAGACTTTTTTCTGGTGCCCAGAAAAGAGGGGACCTGGTGCCCCATCCTCAATCTATCCATTCTAAACACCTTCCTGGTGATCCCAAAATTCAAAATGCTCACCCTCCAGCAGCTGCTACCCATGCTCTCCAAGGACGCCTGGCTAGCCACCCTGGATCTAAAAGAGACCTACCTCCACATTCCTATCAGGGAATCATGAAGAAAATATCTCCGTTTTAGGGCAGGATCTCCACACTTTCAGTTCTCTGCGCTTCCCTTTGGCTTATCTACTGCTCCCAGAGTTTTCACAAAATGCCCAGCTCCGGCCATTGCCTTTTGCAGACAAAGAAATATTCAAATTTACTCCTACATAGATGACTGCGTTATTCAGGCAGACAGCCAGGAAAAGCTGCTCAAGCACCTGAACTTTGTAAAGAACCTACTAACCTCCCTAGGGTGCACAATCAATGAAAGGAAATCAAAGTAGGTGCCCACCCAAAGGATAATCTTCCAGGGAGCAAGTCTGGACACAGCATTCCAGATGGCATACCTTACACCAGAGAAACAAATCTTCCTGTCAGCCTACTTCTCTCAACTGGCCACCATGCCCCAGTTTTCTGCAAGGAAAATCCTGCAAGCTCTGGGGTTCATGGCATCTTGCATACTTCTCATTCCATATGCCAGACTGCATATGAGGAAACATCAATGGTACCTAAAGAGCCTTTTGGTCTCAAGACCTGGAAACTCTTCTGCCTATAATTCCTTGCCTCAGAAAGGAATTTCTTTGGTGGGCAACAGGATGCTCCCACAACAAGGGACTGCCCTTCTCCCCACACCCCGCCACCCAGACCCTCACCACAGACACATGAGACTATGCTTGTGGTGCACACCTGGAAGCCAGGTGCATACAGGGCCAATGGAGCCCACAGCAAATCCCCCTGCACATCAGTCAAAAAGAGATGATGGCTGTGCAGCCCACCTTCATAGCTTTTAAGCCCCTTCTCTCACCAGGGGGTCTCCTGATTAAAAACAGACAACACCACTGTAATGTGGTACATCTACATGTAGGGAGGGACTCACTCCTACCCTGTATGCAGGCTAGCCATGACCCTTTGTCTCACTGCCTCTTCCATGTAACTACACCTGTTAGCACAATACCTACCAGGCTCTCTCAACTCCCTGGCAGACCAATTAAGCAGAAAACTTCTGGACCCACTCGAGTGGCAGCTCAACAGAAGTACCTTCACCCTAATAATTCAGTAATGGGGAACCCCAAAGGTCAACCTCTTTGCCTCCCACACCAACCATCAGCTCAGCAAATTCTGCACCAGGAAGCATCACTGCATAGTTTGGAAAGTGGATGCCCTGTCCTTCCCTAGGGTCATCCTCTCGGTGAATGCCTTTCCTCCCCTTCCTCTCATCCCCAGGGTACTACTCAAAATAAGGGAGGAAAAACGAAGGACCATTCGTATAGATCCAGACTGGCCCCGACAGCACTGGTACCCCTTGCTGCACAGCCTGTCCCCACTGCTTCCATGGCATCTTCCTCAAATTCCAAATCTCCTAACCCAGAGGGAAGGGGAATTCATGCATCCCCAGTTGCAGACTCTCAATTTGGCAGCTTGGCTTATTCCCTAACCCCAAACCAATCTGCCATACTCAGTAAACAGGTTCTGGATGTTATCCATGAGGCCAAACACCCTAGTGCCAGAAAGTCTTATGCAGATAAATGGAAAAGATTCTGCATCTGGATCCAGGCTAAGGGGGCCAATACGGCACAGTCCTTCATCCCTCTCATCCTGGATTACTTAGCTGACTTACTACACAGTGGCCTCTCTTTCTCCTCTATAAAAATTCATGCCTCTGCTATTTCTGCTCATTTTCTCTCTGAGCAGCCCCTTTTTCTCTTTTTTTTTTCTCACACCCTTTGATCAAAAAGTTCCTCAGAAGGGCTAGCAACTAGAGGCCTCCCAGAAGGGCACCAACGCCGGCTTGGAACCTTAACTTTGTCTTGGAAAAGCTCACCCTGCCTCCTTTCGAACCAGCTTCTTCTGCTGAGCTAAAATTTCTCTCCTGGAAGACAGACTTCCTTCTGGCCATCACTTCAGCCAGAAGAGTCTCTGAGCTGCAAGCACTCATGGCTGTGGAACCCTTCATCGTCTTCCATGCAGACCGGGTATCCTTCAAAACTAGCCCTTCCTTCAGGCCCAAGGTGGTGTCCAGCGGGGCTCTCAACCAATCCATTCATTTGCCCACCTTCTTTCCTAATCCCCAGAACAAGGGGGAAAGGATTTTTCACTCTCTAGATGTGCACAGACAGCTCAGATACTATCTGGAGAGGACTAAATCCTTCAGAAAGTCTGATCAACTGCTGGTTAGCTTTGCTACAGGGGCAGAAGGTAAGACCATCTCCAAGCAAACCATGTCCAAATGGATAGCACATTACATCCATTTCAGCTACAAACAGCATGGTAAGCCTCCCCACAAGGGGGTCAGGACACACGCCACCAGAGCAGCCTCCACCTCTGCAGCTTTCCTCAGAGGAGTCCCCACCAGGGACATCCTGGAGGCTGCCACCTGGACATCTGTTCACACTTTCACCAAGCATTACCACCTGCCTCTGTTCTCCAAATCTAGGACAGGGTTTGCCTCTGCAGTCTTGAAGGGCATCCTAGCCAGCCTCTAGCTTCCTTGACTGCCTCCACCCATTTCCTCTGCTTTGGGAATCTACCCAAATGTGATGACTGCAACAGTGAAACACGAAGAACATAGTACAGTTGTGCACACTTACCATAAATGTAGATGTTCGAGTGTATTCACTGTTGCAGTCCTAGTTTACCTCCCTCCATCCCCCTTTTTTTTATTTTTCTCCATTTGTTACCCTTCTTCCTTGTTGTTCTCCTTTCCTTACAAGGGACCTATTGGTATTCATTTTCCATTGGTGGAATTCTTCCACCAGAACCTGGCTTCCTACTTTGGGTGCTCCTGACAGGTTAGCGCAAGAACAACTGATGTAATGGTGTCGGTTGACTTACTTTATACCACTGACGACCTGATGTCAGTTGTCAAGCGTCAGCAACCGACACAGAAATACTAAGTCTCTGGTATTCGCACCAGCCAAGAGCTACCCTGGCACAGATAACCCAAATGTGATGTGTGTGTGTATATAGGTTCATAGGTTCATCGATTAGTACTAGGCTAACTGTCCTTGTGGACCACTTTAAGCCTAGCCAGTTACCCCATGTGAGAATCAAACCCTGCACCTTTTGTTTGTAAGGTAAACACCTTAACCATTTTGCCATCCTCCCACCCATATATATATGGGTCTACTTTATTTCACTGAAAACACACTTTACTGAAACTCATTTCATTGAAAACTCATTTCAGTGAAAATTGAAAACTCATTTCACTGAAACTCATTTCGTTGGAAGGGATATGCCCTGTTCCTCACTGTAGTGCAATTGTGGAGTTAGTATATATAGTAAGGGGGGTGTGGGGGTCACAGCCCCCCACATTGGTGGGAGTGTGGGGTGTAGCCCCCCACATAGTTTGGGTATATATTATCTTCTGGAAAGAGTTATTCAACTTGCAAGTATCCATGTCTATGGTTTCCAATGTTTAAAATAGGTGGGGGGCTATGCCCTACACTCCCCCTAATGTGGGGGGCTGTGCCCCCACCCCACCCCCTTACTATCTATATATATATATATATATATACATATATATATATATATATATATATATATATATATATATATATATATATATATATAAATATTAACTCCAGGATCGCATTACAGTGGGGAACAGGCATATACCTTTCAAAGAAATTACTTTCAGTCAAATGAGTTTTCAGTGAAGTGAGCTTTCAGTGAACTGGGCTCAGGCAACTGATTTTCAGTGAAATGAGTTTTCACTGAAATGAGTTTCAGTGAAGTGTGTTTTCAGTGAAACAAAGTAGACCCATATGTGTGTGTGTGTGTGTATATATATATATATATATATATATATATATATATATATATATATATTTATATATGGATCCCTGTCATATGATAGAAACCTCATTTGACTGAAATGCATTTGACTGAAATTATAAGACTGAAAAGCCACTTGACTGAAACCTATAATACTGAATGTGTTGTTGTCCATATCTCGCCTTCGTTTTTGCTGTTTGGGTTTGGAGCTGATCCTTGGCTCTGACTCACCCGTATACTATAGCTCAAGAGCTATTACTGGCTCGAGGCTAGATACTATTCCAGCATGGCTAGCGGTAGTTACCCAGATCTCGTTTGTCGCTTGGAGCGTCGAGATTGCGAATACTGGCTCAGGCTGTTTTTTTTTGTTTGTTATTCTTGTTGAAATAAATCTTATTTATCACTCTAACTAGTTATTAATACCTGTCCTTCATTTTTATACCTTCCCTATCCTGTCTGAGTGACTTGCATTTGTTGGAGACTAACCGTTTTTCTCTCTGGCCCTTTTCCCTCTTCTAGACCCATTTAACTTAGAGGTTCTTCGGGTTTTTTTTGCCTTTTTTAACTTTTAAGGAGTTGCTGTTTACGTTAGAGGCTCGCCTTAGGTGGGACTTCGCCATTTAACTTAGAGGCTCTCCCCCCTTCTCTGCTTTCCTGTCTGTTAAAAAAAAAAAAAATATATATATATATATATATATATATATATATATATATATATATATATATATATAATATATATATATTTTTTTTTTTGTCTGTTTTTGGATAGTTATGTTGTCAGTAGTTTATAGCCTTACATAGTGCTGTTCTGTATTATGTCCAAAGATACTGCCAAGGAATCGAAACCTTCGGGTTTCAAAAAGTGCGACTCGTGCTGCCAAAAGATGTCCCTTATGGACGGGCACACAAGTTTCGTTTATTGTTTAGGACATGTTCAGCTGCAGGATTCGTGCTCTATCTGTCATGCTTTTAGTTCACAAGTCCTGTAGGAGTGAAGAAACAAGTTAATCTTAAGAAGTTTACTGAAGGGACCCTTTGATGCTGCTATGGAGGGGACTGAGCCAGCAAAAAAATTGGGAAAAATCAAGCCTTCATCCTCTTTGGCTCTGAGTTCAGACGCGTCTAAAGAGAAGGGCAACCCACAAGCTAAGTCAGACCCGACTGTCGGTTCCGACAAGACACTTTCATCTACGGCTCCATCTGTGTTTTTGGAGCCAGTAAGGTCCCACAAGCATTCCAGGTCGTCTGCCTTGGAAGCGGTGCAGTCTGCTCCACAGTCTCCATTATTACAATCTGTGGCGGGCAGTCACCGGTCTTCAACCCATTCCTCTCTGTCATCCAAGAGCCTCTCGTTGATGATGTGGTGAGGGTAGTAAAGAGGCTTCTTAGGATACCAGCATTAGCCAAATTACTTTCGGGCCCATTCCAGATGGAAATGGTGCCGACAGCCCAAATAACACCTGTCTCGATTCCTCCTCTGACTCCTCTGAGTTCAGAGCCAGAGTGTATGGAAGTTGTAGTGGTGGAACCGTCGGTTCCAGGAACCCCCTATGGTCTTTCGGTTCTGACTACCACTCCAATCTCCTATATACCTCCTTCTATCGAGAGATCTGGGAGCCGAAGCTTCCTCGTCGGCTCCGGTGGAGGGGGAGCAGCATTGGACCCTTGTCTGACCCTTCTCTCCCTCTCAGAGCTTCAGTGCAGGTCAACTCAGGTCCTACATCAGCCTCAGAGACATTGTCCTCGGTCCGGAGGAAGTCTCTGGCTTCTTAGGAGCTGGAGATTCTTTCGGGTCAGGATTGCGATGCCTTTGTGGTGATATGGAGAGTGCTGTCTGCTGACACAGCTCCACCCTTGGCTCCATTGGCTCCTTTGTCTTCAGTGCCGGTGCCAGCCTCTGAACCTCCCCTCTGCCGCAAGCGTAGGGAACCCATGCTCCAGGACATCCCATTGGGTGATCCCACCTCTTCTGAAACCTCCCCTGAGTATCCCTCAGAGGAGGTCCCTCAGAAGAGGACTTGCAAGAGGAAGCTCCCCTGAGTCCTTGACATCAGACACAGACTTGGATGACTCAGAAGGGTCCCCATGGTCCCCCACTGAAGATGTCTCCTTTTCAGACATCTTAGAAATCCTTAGACAGAGGGGTGACAGGAAGTCCCTTGTCCCTTCTGAAGATGAGTCAGTGTACCTGGATGCTGTGGTTCCCAACCCTCCACCTCTTGGGTATCTCCTCCTTTTGACCCACTATTGCACGTAGTGAGTTGGAAGGCTTGGAACTCTCCAGACACGATGAAACCAGTTCTGCAGAGGGCCAGTAAATTCATTACAGCTCTTGTAGACAGACTCTTCTTATCTAAAGGTGTTCCCATTGATGCTATGGTGGTGGCAGCAGCCACCAAGAAGGAATTAGCGGAAACTTCTTCATCTGTCCATCTTCTGAATCAAAAGTCTCGTACAATGGACAGATATGGGAAACATATGATGTTAAGTTGCCCATCTCGCCTTCGTTCTTGCTGTTTGGGTTCGGAGCCAATCCTCAGCTCCGACTCGGCCATCTTCTGTAGCTCGAGAGCTGTTTACTGGCTCGAGGCTACCCCTTATCCTAGCATGCCCAGCATCAGCTACCCAGGTCTTGTTTGCCGCTTCAGCTGCGAGATTGCTTCCTTATTGGCTCAGGCTTAGTATAGTTTTTTCTATTAATATATTGTTGTTTATTCTTGAAAGTTTGTCAAGTATTTGTCTATTTTTTGTCTAGATATTATTCCTTTATCCCTTATTGTGTTCTTGTGTATTTTAGCTTTGTTGGCCATCGCTCCATAACTCGCAGACCTTCTGTTCCCTTGAACTCGTTTAAATTAGAGAGTTCTCTCCCCGCCCCTAGGATAGTCATTTAAATTAGAAGGTTTCCTTCTGTTCCTAAGGGATCAAGCAGTCACAGAAGTAACTGTAAAAAAAAAAAAAAAAAAAAAAAAGTCTATTTGTTTCTTGTTTTTTGTAGTATAGCTTTTTATTATTGTTGTTGTGGTTGTTGTTACTATAATGTCTAAAGATACCAAGGTATCTGGCTTCAAAAAGTGTGACTCGTGCCGTCAGAAAATGTCTTTGATAGATGGGCACACTATGTGTCTTTTGGCTTTTCCCGGTTAGGGGTCGCCACAGCGGAACTCCGGTCTGCTAATGATTGGCAGTAGATTTTTACGTGCCGAGTTGCCAGCTCTGACGCACAACCTTCAACGAAGGTACGCCCATTCACGCATGTCTCCACACAGAAGACGCTCTAGCTGAGAATCGAACAGGACAACGTCGTAGTGTGAGGTGACAATGCTACCGCAGCACCTAGTTTTGTATATTGTTTGGGCGCTGTTCACCTGCAGGACTCCTGTTCTGTATGTCACGCTTTTAGTCCAAGGGTCCTGCAGTTGCGCAAAAACAAATTAATCCTTCAGGGATTCTTGAAGCCTCAGGATTCTCTGGCTAAAAGTACTCAGCCAGCGAAATTCTCTAAGTCTGTCAAGCCGTCAGCTCCACCTTCGGAGCCGACTCCTTTACTTGACCAACCAAGTATGTCGGTGCCGGCTGGCACCGACAAGACAACTCCTCCGTCGGCTCCATCTGCTATTTCAGAGCCGTCTCAGAGCCATAAGAGACTGAGGTCTCTGTCCTTGGAGTCCATCCACTCGGCACCTCAGTCACCTTTGTTACAGAGTGAACGTAGCCATCATTCTTCCCACTCCTCTCGATCCTCTAGATTATTGGATCATGATGTGGAGAGAGTAGTAAGTAGGTTGCTTAAGTCACAGGCACTGGCAAAAATTCTGTCCAGCCCACCTCAACAGGTATCGGCTCCAACCACCTCTATTTCTGTTCCTCCTCCGACTACATTTAGCTCGGAGCCGGAGACCATGGATCCGCAGGTAGTAGAACCGTCAGCGCTGATCATCATCTCTCCTTCGGTTCTGACGTCAGCTCTGGTTAACTCGATTGTACCTTCTATTGAGGGATCTGGGTGCCAAGGCTCTCTCGTCGGCTTCAAGGGGGGAGTGGCATCAGACCCTTGTCCAACCCCGTTCTCCCCCTCGGAGCTTCAGCGCAGGTGAGCTCGGCTCCAACATCAGCCTCGGAGCCGTCACCCTCGACGCGGAGAAAGACTATTGTTTCTTCGGAGCCGGAGCTTTCTCTGCCTAGAGGTCGGGACGCCTTTGAGGTCATGCGGAGTGTGCTGTCCCCTGAAACAGCTCTACTGTCAGCTCCATTGGCTCCTCCCCCCGTGGTGTCTGTTCCAACCTCTACTCCTCCTCCAGACCCCAAGCATAGGGAACCTATGTCCCAGGATACCCCAGTGGGTGATCCTTCTTCTTCCGAAGCATCCCCTGATCACTCGGAGGAGCCTCCTCGGAAGAAGAAGTTGAAGATTAAGCACATAGACTGTCACTTCAGATGCAGACATGGATGAATCGGAAGGGTCCCCAAGGTCTCCCTCTGAAGATGTTTCCTTTTCGGACATCCTTGAAATGCTTAGACAGAGGAGGGACTGGACTTCCCTAGCCCCTACCGAGGACAAGTCTGTATACCTGGATGCATTTGGTTCCCAACCTTCCACCTCCTGAGTATCTCCTCCTTTTGATCCACTCATGTCTGTAGTGGCTCAAAAGGCTTGGTCAGCTCCAGATTCTGTGGAACCTACTCCGAGGAGACCTTCCACCTCCTGAGTATCTCCTCCTTTTGATCCACTCATGTCTGTAGTGCCTCAAAAGGCTTGGTCAGCTCCAGATTCTGTGGAACCTACTCCGAGGAGACCAAACAAATTTATTACAGCCCCCCAGGAAAAGCAATTCCTCTCCAAAGGTGTGCCCATTGATGCCATGGTGGTAGCAGCAGCCACCAAGAAAGAGTTAGCAGAAACCTCTTCATCTGTTCATCCTCCGAACAAAGAGTCTCAGACGATGGACAGATATGGAAAGCGAATGTTTGCTTCAGCGACCTTTTCAATGAGGTCCATGAATTATCTATGCCATTTTACACGTCTTCAAAAGGATCTCCTGAAAGAGCTTGGAGATACCCTTCAAGATCCTACAGCTGAGGGAGCATCAGCCAAAGTAGCTTCTCAGCTTGCGACTCTTAATTCCATAGTCAACTCCTCTGTGAGGCTGATTTCCTATGCAGCCGATGGAGTGAGCAGAGCCGCAGGGACAGGTGTGGCTCTCAGGAGACATGCTTGGATGCGGCTGTGTCAGTTTGTGGAACCCTTTCGAGCGTCCTTCACCAATACTCCCTTTGATGGCTCCTTTCTCTTTGGGCCTCAGGTGAAAGACACGTTGACCAGGTGTGAGCAGGAAGGCAAGACTCTCTCTGCTGTGGGAGTCCGTTTTTCCACTCCTTCCAGACCTTATCCCAAGGGTCAGAAGAGCAGAAAGATGTGGTTCCTAAAATCCAAGGGAACCCTTGCCTGACACACGTGGTGATTTTTCCCCCAGGGGCAGAGGGGGAAACAACAATAACTGGTGCCGCCCTCGTGGCTGAGGGGGACCGCAAAACCAGGGTGACAGAGAAACCTTCTCTGCCAAAGCCTTCCAGCATCCCTGAAGGGTTGCCCGACTGCTCACCTCTGGAGACAGTCGGGGGAAGACTTTCGCTGTACCCAAAAGCCTGGCAGAATATAACAAGAGACAGATGGGTACTATCCATCATATCCGGAGGTTACAAAATTCCCTTCCATCAATCCCCCATAGAATCAAAAAAAAACATCCCCGATGTCCCACCCAATCTAAGGGATCAAGCAGTCACAGAAGTTTCAAGACTGCTAGAAAAAAGAGCCATTCAAGAAGTCCCCGCAGACCAACTAGGATCCGGAACTTACTCAAGATTCTTTTTAGTACCAAAAAAGACAGGGGACTGGAGACCAATACTGGATCTCAGCAGATTGAACAAATCTGTACAAAAAGAAAAGTTCCGGATGGTGACACTGCAGTCCATTTTCCCTTTTCTGAGTCAGGACAATTGGATGTGCTTGATAGATCTTCAGGACGCTTACCACCATATCAATTATTTATTTATTTAACATTTGTTAACCGGGAAAGTCCGACTTGGAACTAAGCCAATTTTCAGCGGAGGCCCGGGGAGAAAGGCTCCAGATGCATGTCTTTGTAATGTGGGAGGAAACCGGAGCACCCGGAGGAAACCCACACGAACGCAGGGAGGACATGCAGACTCCACATAGAGTTCAGTATCAAGATGGACAGACACTCCAGGAGATTTCCTCGCTTCCGGGTAGGGGCCAGTCATTACCAGTTCAGAGCTCTGCCTTTTGGTCTCACCTCAGCTCCTAGGGTGTTCACCAAGTGTATGGCAGTAGTCACGGCTCACCTGAGGCATCAAGGATTCCAGGTGTTTCCCTATTTAGACGACTGGCTCCTAACTGCTACCACCAGGCGTCAACTCTTAGAGGCACGGGATTATACAATCACATCATATACTCAACTAGGCATTACAGTAAATTTCGAAAAATCTGCCTTGTTACCTTGTCAGTCTATCACATACATAGGAGCAGAATTAAACACAAAAGAAATGTTTGCAAGATTACTACAGGAAAGAGTTTCCACTATTTGTCAACAAGTGTTAATTCTAATGCAGAGCAAAAGGGTTCAAGTCAGACATGTCCTCCAAGCTCTAGGCTCCATGGCAGCTGCCATTCTTCTTGTCCCATTAGCGCGTTTCCACATGAGAATCCTTCAGTGGCTTATTTTCACGCAGTGGTCTTTCCAGGAACTAACCATGTCTCACATGATCGTGATCACAGAAACATGCAAAAGGCACCTTTTTGGGTGGATGGTCTCCCCACTAGTAATTCAGGGCAGACATTTCATACAGCCCCCTCCAGTAGCCACAGTGACCATGGACGCCTCCCTGATAGGGTGGGGGAGGGGGCATTATCTAGGCAGGACAGTCCAAGGCACTTGGCAACCTCACGAGTACCATCTGCATATCAATGTCCTAGAAATGAGAGCGGTTCTCCTAGCATTGCAAGCCCTTCAAGACTCTCTTCCTTCCGGGACCATTGCAATCCAAACGGACAACATGTCAGTGGTGTGGTACATCAACAAACAGGGCAGGACCAGATCTTACCCCTTATGTGGAGAAGCACTCAGACTGTGGCAATGGGCGATTTCCTCCCAACGTTTTCTGATAGCAATGCACATCCCTGGGAAATTCAACGTTATAGCGGACAAGCTCAACAGAGCTATCCTCATGCCTCATGAGTGGTCTCTGAATCAGGAAGTTGCGGATCTTATCTTTCACAAATGGGGACAGCCTTGCTGCAACCTATTTGCCACTCCTCTCAACAACAAATGCAGCAGCTACTTCTCCCTACTTTTTCTTCCAGGTCATATACCCAGAGATGCTCTAGTCCATGATTGGCCTCAGGGACTCCTTTATGCTTTTCCCCTTTTCCCCTAATTCCAAGACTCGTACAGAAAGCAAAATCGTTGGGTTGCAAAATGAACCTCATTACCCTATATTGACCTCGACAAATATGGTTCCCGTTCCTACACCTCCACCTTCTGGATCAACTGTGGATTCTGGACCCGGTTCCAGATCTTCTGATTCAACATTCAGGCGGGTTGCACCAATCCCTTCAAACTCTCCTGCTCACAGCTTGGTTACTCCACTTCCAACCTTAGCCAGGCTTTCCAATATCTCCCCAGCAGTCCGTGATATTATTGTTTCTTCATATAAGTCTACTACGAGGAAAACGTATGCTAGTAAATGGAAATGGTTTTCTTACTGGGCAGAGTCTAGAAATTTGGATCCTTTCTCAGCACCAGTCCATGAAATTCTTGAATTTCTAGCACAGCTTTTTCAGTCTGGTGCAGTTTCCGCTACCATTAGAGTACAACTAGCTGCCATTTCTAATTTTCATATTGGTATGTTTAATTCTAGCATAATGTCTCATAAGCTCTGCAAAGCGTTTATGAAAGGAACATCTCTTCTTAGACACCCAGTTAGAGATCCTCCCCCACCTTGGGATCTCAATTTAGTTTTAACCTCCTTAATTTTGCCTCCCTTTGAACCGGCAGCATCATGCTCTTTAAAATTTCTTTCTTGGAAGACACTTTTTCTGGTTGCTATCACTTCAGCTAGACGTGTCTTAGAACTTCAAGCACTATGTGTTTGTCCTCCTTCACTGATGTTTCACAAGGACAGAGTTTCTCTGAGGACCAATCCATCCTTTATTCCTAAAGTCTGCTCAGAGAACAATTTAAATCAATCCATAGATCTCCCAGTTTTCTTTCCTAATCACAGCAACAAGGCAGAATACAAGCTCCACCAATTGGATGTACACAGACAATTGTGTTTTTACCTCCATAGAACTAAGGAACTAAGAAAGTCAGACCAGTTATTTCTTTTTTATGCTTTCAACAAACAAGCCTTCCAATTTCTAAAGTGACCCTATCCAGATGGTTATCTGATACTATTGCCTTTATTTATCAGTTACGAAATAAAGAGCTACCAGCTAAACCAAAAGATCATTCCACTAGAGCATTAGCCACTTCTGTAGTTTTTCAGTCTAGGTTGCCCATAGACTCAATCTGTGCAGCTGCCACTTTGGCAAACCCGCACACTTTTATCTCTGATTACAAGGTAGTTATGGTCTCCCGGAGCAGAGCTTCCTTTGGTTCTGCTGTTCTGAAGAGTTTGTTCCAATGAGCCACCCAGGATTTTAGGTGCTAGGGACGCTGTCCCAAACAGCAAGAACGAAGGCGAGATGGACAACTTAACATAAAGAAGTTATGTACCTACCTTAACGTTCCATGTTAGTTGTCTTAATCTCGCCTTCCTTCTTGCGTCCCTCCCTCCTTCCCCCTTCCTAGAGGATTGTGAGGAGTTCCCTTTTGATTTCACTGGCTGAGCAACTTTTATTACTTCACATGCCAGGTAATTTATAACTCTTTCCTTGTTTAGGTGTATTGGACAACCAGTTTTTAGTAACTGGTTACTCTACTTATGTCTAGTGTGTGCTATCACAAACAAGATCTGGGTAGCTGATGCTGGGCATGCTGGGATAAAGGGTAGCCTCGAGCCAGTAAACAGTTCTCGAGCTATAGAAGATGGCCGAGTCGGAGCCGAGGATTGGCTCCGAACCCAAATAGCAAGAAGGAAGGCGAGATGAAGACAACTAACATGGAACGTTATGGTAGGTACATAACTTTTTTTTTTTTTCAGCAACCTTTACACTCATATTGCTGAACTATTTGTCCCACTTTACAAGGCTTCAAAGGGATCTCCTCAAAGAGTTAGGAGATACCTTACAGGATCCTACAGCTGCAGGAATCCCGGATAAGGCAGCTTCTCAGCTTGTGACCTTGACTTCAGTGGTTAACTCCTCCATGTGGCTAATTTCTTATGCAGGCAATGGGGCGAGCAGGGTGGCAGGTACAGGGGTAACCTTATGCAGATACTCCTGCATGCGCCTTTGTCATTTTGCGGAGCCCTTCAAATCTTCCTTTATCAATGCCCCTTTTGACAGCTCATTCTTGTTCAGGTCTCAGGTAAAAGAGACTCTTACCAGGTGTGAACAGGATGGCAGAATTCTCTCTGCCATGGGAGTACGTTTTTCTGCTCCATCTAGGCCCTATCCTAAAGGCCAGAAGAGTGGGAAAATGTGGTTCTGGAAATCCCAGAGAGCTTCGCCTGACACACGTGGAGATTTTAACCCCCAGGGGCAGAGGGGGAAATAACAACGGAAGATGCCGACCTCGGGGCAGGGGGGTTTCGCAAAATCAGGGCGACAGAGATACCGTCTCTGGTAGGCCCTTCCAGCGCTCCTGAAGGGAGGCCCGACTGTCTGACTCTGGAGACAGTTGGGGGGAGATTATGCTTGTACCCAAAAGCCTGGCAGACAATCACAGAAAATACATGGGTACTACCGATAATATCTTAAGGTTACAATATCCCCTTCTCCCAACTTCCCCTGTCAAAAAGACAACACTGTATCTCAGATGTTCCACTCAGTCTTCGGGATCAAGCAAACCTAGAGGTACAAAGGTTGCTCAGAAAAAGAATCATCCAGGAAGTCCCTGCAGACCAAACTTACTCTAGGTTCTTTTTAGTTCCAAAGAAAACAGGGGACTGGAGACCCATTTGGGATCTCAGCAGGCTGAACAAGTCAGTCAAGAAAACAAAGTCTGGATAGTAATACTGCAGTCCATTCTTCCTTTTCTGGGACAGGAAAATTGATTGTGCTCTATCGATTTTCAGGATGCTTATTACCACATAAAAATGGACAGACGTTCAAGGAGATATCTACGCTTCTGGCTGGGAGCCAGTCACTATCAGTTCGGAGCGCTGCCCTTTGGTCTCGCCACAGCCCCCAGCGTGTTCACCAAATGCATGGCAGTAGTTGCGGTTCACCTGAGGTGTCAAAGATTCCGGGTGTTTCCATATCTAGACGACTGGCTCCTTACTGCCACCACCGAGCATCAACTAATCAGGGTAAGGGAAGTCACAATTCACTCTTGTTCTCAACTTGGGATCACCATAAACTACAAAAAATCTGCCTTGTTGCCTTGTCAATATATTACCTTTATAGGGGCAGATTTAGATACAAGGGCCATGATAGCAAAGCTGCCTCAAGAAAGAGTATTAACGATCCATCGCCA
Source organism: Protopterus annectens (assembly GCF_019279795.1). NCBI lineage: Eukaryota > Metazoa > Chordata > Ceratodontiformes > Protopteridae > Protopterus > Protopterus annectens. The sequence goes on along the minus strand of NC_056750.1, from coordinate 287,504,312 downwards.
AGTTGTCATGCTGTTCACACAAGAGAATTCAAGCAAGATTTGTCCTCAAGTTCCTGGGTTCTATGGCGGCGGCGGCAATCACTCTGGTCCCTATGGTTCGTATCCATATGAGAATTCTACAGTGGCTTCTATTTGCACAATGGTCGTTCCAGGATTTACCCATGTCACATCAGATTCTGGTCACGGAATCCTGCAGAAAGGATCTGGAGTAGTGGCTTCACTCCCCTATGGTGACAATAGGCCGGCTGTTTCTAGCCCCCCCAATCTGTAGCCACAGTGACCACGGACGCTTCCCAGATAGGGTGGGGGGGCATTATCTGGGACAGACTTTTTAAGGGACTTGGCAGGAACACGAATACCACTTGCACATCAGTGTCCTGGAGATGAGAGTGGTGCTTTTGGCATTGCACGCACTTCAGGACTCTCTACCTACAGGGACTATAGCAATTCAGATGGACAATATGTCGGTAGTTTGGTACGTCAACAAACAGGGTGGAACCAGATCTTTCCCCTTGTGTCGGGAGGCTGTACGACTTCGGCAAAGGGCGATGTCTTCCCAACACTTTCTGGTTACAATGCACATCATGGGGAAATCCAGCGTGATAGCGGACAAGCTCAGTCGGGCTATCCTGATGCCTCATGAGTGGTCCCTGAAACAGGAAGTTGCAGACTTAATTTTTCGCAAATGGGGCCAGCCATGCTGCTGTTTGCCACCCCCTTCAACAACAAATGCAGCAGCTAATTTGCCCTAGTCCCACCACCGGGACAGTCACCCAGGGATGCACTTGTTCATGATTGGCCCCCGGGACTGCATTACAGCTTTCCACCTTTTCCGCTGATCCCCAAGTTTCTTCAGAAAGCACAGTCATTGGGTTGCAAGCTAATCCTCATTGCCCCCTTACTGGCCTGGTCAGATATGGTTCCCATTCCTTTGGCGTCACCTGCATGAGGAGCCTTGGATCCCGGACCCAGTGCCAGATCTTGTGATGCATCAGTTGAGGGCTCCCCATCCTTCCATTCAAACTTTTAAGCTCACAGCTTGGTTTCTTCACTTACGATCTTAGCCAGACTTCCCAATGTTTCTCCGGCAGTTCAACACATTTTGATTTCCTCCCATAAGCCCACTACTAGGAAACTTTATGGTAGTAAATGGAAGAGGTTCGCTTGTTGGGCAGACAAAAATCAGCTTGATCCCTTTACTGCTCCCATTTCAAAGATTCTTGAATTTCTTGCTGAAACCTTTGACCAAGGAGCAGCTGCAGCTACTATCCGAGTTCAGTTAGCTGCCAGTTCTAATTTCCATATGGGAGAAATGGGGTCCAATATCATGTCCCATAGGTTATGCAAGGCATTCCTAAGAGGTACTACCCTCTTAAGACCTCCAATAAGAGGACCTCTCTCCCTTGGGAGCTAAATTTTGATGTGAGAGTGTTCAATCTCGCCGTTTGTTCTTACACACGGGTTCGGAGCCGATCCTCGGCTCCGAGTCGGCCGCATAGCAAAGCTCTGCATCTTCGAGAAGCTCGAGACCAGGCTATATCCCACAATCCTCCCTGCCATTACCCAGATCTAGTTTGCCGCTGCAACGGATCACATCAACGAGAGCTCGGACCAGAGAGATTTTTGTTATATTACAGATAAGATTCTTATCTTTCTTGTTTAAAAAGTTCTTAAAGTTAGTTTTTGATATAGTGCTAGTGTGTGTGTGTGTGTGTGTGTTATTATAATTAATCCTGTCATATTTTTATAGGTTCCCTTTTGTGGCCTACCTCCTTTTTCCCACTTATAGCAATACTTATATATATATATATATATATATATATATATATATATATATATATATAAATATTTACTTAATAGTTATTAGTTATTATAGCTAGTGTCTTAAAATTTTTCATAGTAGAGTGTCTTACTTCTACCGGTTATGTCAGAAAAAGCCAAATCCGGCTTTAAAAGATGTCAATGTGGACAGAAAATGTCCATCACTGACAACCACACTTCCTGCATCTACTGTCTTGGCCCTCTCCACCTACAAGAGGATTGCTCTATATGCCATTCCTTCAGCGGGAGGGTCATGACAGGTAGACACAGGAAACTTATAGATAGGGGACTACTTAAGCCTGCCTTCCAGGAGGCTTTGGACAAATCGGACCAGGCTTCTAAGTCCTCGAAGGGGTCGAAGATGTCGGAGCCCATGTCATCGGCTCCGAGTTCATCTTCGAAGGTTCGTTCGCCGGTTCCACAGACTTCGGGGCCGAGCGTCGAATGTTTGTCTTTCACTGAGCCCCAGGTCTTGGAACCAGTGTCGGAGCTACCGCCACCGTCCATTCTTCGGTCGGTGCCATCTTCGGCCCCTTCGACCTGATCTTCTAGACCGTTATCCGATACAGATGTGGATCGTGTCGTGCAGAAACTTACGGAGAACACGGCCCTTTCCAAGTTGATTGCAGTTTCCTCCCAATTGGTGTCGAAACTAGAAGGCCTCCCTTTATCTCCAACAGGTCCTCCTTCAAGACCCATCCAGTCTTCGGAGCCAGGAGAGGATGAGCCGATGATAGTGGAGCCCTCGGTGCCGAAACCGTCCATTGCACGATCGACACCATTGACTTCGACTCCTTCGGAACCTGTAGGTGAGTCGTGGAGCTGACGATCTCTCCTCGGTTCCGGGACCGAGAGTCGTACCGACCTTTCGGTGCCGACTCTCCCTCTCGGGGCCTCGGCGCAGATTGGCTCAGCTCTGTCCTCGGGGTCGGGGCCCATGGCCCCCATGTCTGGGATGCTTCCATGTTCTTCGGAACCGGAGGAGTCCTCGGCCCAGGGTTCAGGGGTTTTTGACCTTATGAGGAAGGTTTTGTCTGCACAGACAACCACTTCATTGGAGGCGTCTTCTCCCTCCCCTAAGGGGCCGCTCTCTGTTTCTGCCCCCATGACCCATCCAAAGCGTAGAGCACCATTGCCTCAGCCACCCGCAGAGGGTGCGCCCTGTTCCCGGAGGCCTCACCGGAAGCCCCCTCTGATGAGGTTCCGAGGAAAAGACTGTGCAAGAGGAGGCACTTAGATTCCCCGCAGGAATCTCTAACATCTGACACTGACTTGGATGAGGCAGAGGGGTCCCCAAAATCCCCCTCTGAGGATGTCTCATTTGCGGACATCTTGGAGATCTTAAAACAGAGGGGTGATTGGCAGTCCCTAGCCCCCACTGAGGGCAGTCGGTGCTGCTGAAGGCTTTTGGTGCTCAACCTTCTACCTCCTGGGTTACTCCGCCCTTCGATGAGTTAATGGATTTAATTGCTGGAAGGGCATGGGAGACACCGGACACAGTGGAACCGGTCCCTCGAAAACCGAGCAAATTTATCACCGCCCCCCAGGACAAGGTTTATCTCACCAAGGGAGTTCCGGTCGACACTATGGTGGTGGCGGCAGCCACTAAAAAGGAGATGTCTGAGTCTTCCTCTTCTGTTCATCCTCCTAATAAGGATTCTAGGACTATGGACAGATATGGGAAGCGTGTTTTAAGTTCAGCGACTTTTTCCATGCATTCGCTAAACTATTTGACACATTTTACACGTCTGCAGAGGGATCTCATCAAGGAGCTGGGAGATACCCTCCAGGGTAACACAGATGCTGCTGTTTCAGATAAGGTAACAGCACAGCTTAACACCCTTACCTCCATAGTGAACTCATCCATGAGGCTCATCTCGTATGCGGCTGAAGGATCGAGTAGAGCTGCAGCTTCAGCGATTGCTCTACGAAGACAATCCTGGATGCGGCTGCGCTCATTTGCGGAAGCCTTCAAGTCTTCCTTCGCCAATGCCCCTTTGATGGTGCCACTCTTTTTGGGCCCAAAGTGAAGGAGACACTAACTCGGTGTGAGCAAGAAGGAAAGACTCTGTCTGCTGTCGGAGTCCGTTTTTCTGCTCCAACTAGACCATACCCTAAAGGGCAACGAGGCAGAAAAATGTGGTTCCGTAAAACTCAGGGATCTTTCCAGGCCACACAGAGTGATGCCCCCCCCAGAGGCGGGGGTAGAAATGGAAGGCGCGCCCGGCAGAGGGGTCCGCAGAACCAAGGCGACAGGGATCCTGTCCCTGGTAAGCCTTTCCAGCACTCCTGAGCGGGGCCCGACTGTCCTGCTCTGGAGGCAGTCGGGGTCGCTGGCTTTATACCCACAGGCCTGGCTAACTCTTACCTCGGACTCTTGGGTAAAAAGCATCGTAACCAGAGGATACAAAATCCCCTTCATATCAACTCCACCCCAACAAAGAAGGTTTCCAGATGTGCCACCCCATCTGCGAGGCCCAGCAGCAATAGAAATTTCAAAGCTGCTCGAAAAAAGAGTCATCCAACCAGTCCCGGCGGACCAAAGAGGATCCGGAACTTACTCAAGGTTCTTTTTAGTTCCAAAAAAGACAGGGGACTGGAGACTGATTTTGGATCTCAGCAATCTCAACACCTTCGTGAAGAAGGAAAAGTTCCGGATGGTCACGCTTCAATCGATCCTTCCATTTTTACAGAAGGACGACTGGATGTGCTCGATAGATCTCAAGGATGCGTACTACCACATCAAAATGGCCAGACCGTCCAGAGATCACCTGCGCTTCCAGCTGGGAGCCAGTCACTTTCAATTTCGAGCCCTGCCCTTTGGGCTCACCTCAGCCCCCAGGGTATTCACCAAATGCATGGCAGTGGTAGCGTCTCACTTGAGACGTCTAGGATTCCGGGTGTTTCCCTATCTGGACGACTGGCTCCTCACCGCCACCATCGAGCGTCGCCTCATACAAGCCAGAGACTACACAGTCAACCTTTGTTCCCACCTAGGGATTTCCATAAACTTCGAAAAATCTGCCTTACTGCCCTCACAGCATATTTCATTCATCGGAGCAGACCTAGATACACGTTTAACACTGGTAAAGCTCCTTCCAATAAGGGCTTCATCCCTCAAGGAACAGGTTCTTCTTCTACTGCAAAGCAGGAAAGCCCCGGCCAAACTAGTGTTGAAGGTTTTGGGACTCATGGCAGCGTCCCTGATTGCAGTTCCTATGGGGAGATTGCACATGAGGCTCCTCCAATGGCTGCTGTTCATGCAGTGGTCGTTCCAGCAGTTACCCCTAGCGCACGAGATTCTGATAACAGATTCTTGCAAACGAGACCAATCATGGTGGGTGTAAAGTCAGGATCTCACTATAGGTCGTCCATTTGTTCTACCCAATCCGACGGCCACAATAACCACGGACGCTTCTCTGATAGGGTGGGGGGACTATTTCAGGGAAGAACAGTCCAAGGGGAATGGTCCAACATGGAGTACAACCTGCACATAAATGTTCTGGAAATGAGGGCGGTGTTCCTGGCGTTGCAACACTTTCAAACCCTCCTACCTCTAGGAACAGTAGCAGTTCAGACAGACAACATGTCTGTAGTCTGGTACATAAACAAACAGGGGGGAACCAGATCTTACCCATTATGCAGAGAGGCCATGAGAATTTGGCAATGGGCAGAGTCCACAGGTCGCTTTCTGATAGCAACGCACATCCCGGAGTCATCCAACGTCATTGCGGACAGGTTGAGCAGAGCCATCCTGTTACCTCACGAGTGGTCCCTCAAGCCACAGGTGGCGGAAAGAATTTTCCGCAGATGGGGCCAGCCTTGCTGCGATCTATTTGCTTCCCCGATGAATAGCAAATGCAGAAGCTATTTTGCCCTTCTACCCCCCTCCGGGGGATGTCCCCAGGGACGCACTGATACACGATTGGCCCCCGTGTCTCCTATATGCATTTCCACCTACCCCCTTGATTCCCAAATTTCTTCAGAAAGCCAGGAACCTGGAAAGGACAATTGTACTCATAGCCCCATTCTGGCCCCGACAGATATGGTTCCCCTTTCTTCGAGCCCATAAAACAGAGGAACCGTGGATCCTGGACCCAGTACCAGATCTACTGACCCATTTGTCGGGAGTTCCTCACCCGTCTCTTCTATCCCTCAAACTAGCAGCTTGGCTGCTCCACTTCCCTGCCTAGCCAGGTCTGATCTACTTTCTCCGGCAGTTCAACGCATTCTGGTTGCCTCTCATAAAGCTTCCACTACAAAACTCTACAGGAGTAAATGGAAACGCTTTGTATACTGGGCATCTAGCCAACACTTGGACCCCCTAGTAGCTCCTTTACATAAAGTTCTAGAATTTCTATCTGTCCTTTTTCACAAAGGAGCCTCTACTTCCACACTAAGAGTACAGTTGGTGGCCATATCCAACTACCATGTTGGTGAGGACGGTTCTCCTATTATGTCCCACAGGCTTTGTAAGGCTTTTATGAAAGGATCCTTCCATCTTCGACCGCCCGTCAGAGACCCTTTATTCCCATGGAATTTAAATTTATTATTGTCACAACTAATGTTGCCACCCTTTGAACCAGCCTCTTCTTGCCTCCTGAAGTTCTTGTCGTGGAAGACACTTTTTCTCGTAGCTGTTACTTCAGCTCGAAGAGTTTCAGAGCTGCAAGCACTATCAGTCAGGCCTTACTTAATTTTCCACCCAGATAGAGTCTCCTTGCGAACAAATCCGTCTTTCCTTCCTAAGGTATGTTCTGTCATGAATATTAACCAGTCCATAGAACTCCCTACCTTTTTCAAGAACCATACCAGCAAGTTGGAGTATATGCTGCACAAGTTGGATGTCCACAGACAACTAAGATTTTATTTAGATAGGACTAAAGATTACAGGAAAACAGATCAGCTTTTTGTCGCGTTTGCAGACAATAAAAAGGGCATGGCAGTTACAAAACGTACACTATCTAAATGGCTTACTGATTGTATAGTTAATTGATATGGCAGCTGTATAAAAGGACTGTGTGAGTGAGCTTCACTTTTTTACTCTGTAAAGGCTTGCAGCCGAGGCACTAGGAGAGGAGAGACAACTAAAAGGTTTTTATTAAATTCTTATTTTGGAAAGTAGAGCTGTTTTCACTGGTCTTTTGTGTGGTTTCAGAAGAATTTGCTTTTGGATAGTGGTTATTTTATCCATGACCAGTGAAATTCTGTGCTCCTTTCCTCGAATTTTTCGAGAAATTAATATGGATTTCAGTAGTGAAGACATGGAAAGTAACAACAGTGTGTCAAGGACAGAAGGAGGAGAGAGTATTATTTGTGGACAAAGAACCAACAATGCAGATACATCCAATGTTGTGATGCCAAGTGCATTTAAAAGATGGGAGAATTCAAGACAGCGTGTTATCAACAACCCCTTTGCCAAAATAGGTAAAAAGAAAGATCCATTAACTACGCCAGCAGTGCAAGATTTGTGCTCTCAGCTAGAGAGAATTATTTTTAAAGAGACTTCTGTATTTTATAATATCAATAGTCTCCAGAGATATTTGGAGCTAGATATAACACCAAGAGGTTTAAGAGCACTCAAGAATCCATCTTCACCATTTATACCCTCTGAAGAACTGGAGACCCATTTTCAAGAGAGATGGGTAGCTGCTGCTCATCGCTGCAGCATTCAATGGGTAAATATATTGGTGGAGAGAGATAGAGTAAAGAGGGAAAAATTACAGAAGGAAACTAAACATTTATGTGAAGAAATTATTAAAACTTCATCTAGCAAAGTGCTTGAGACATTCTTGAATGATACTAATATGAAGTTGGAATCCTATGAAAAAGAATTATTGCAGCGGAAGACACACAAGCTGCAAAGGGACATTCGCGATTATGAACAGGAAAGGGCTTTCCTGTTCACCACCAACCAGCACAACAAGAGGCGGAACGTTACTTTCAAGAGGGATGACATCACTTCCGGGGCACAGGGGAACAAGAGTTTTATGTCGGGGGAGAGTGGAGCATCTTCAGTCGAGGAGGAAGAGGAGTTTCCAGTTCTGCAGTCGGCAGAAGATGAAAGAACCTTTCGGAATACTTTTCGAAACTCCAATAGAACTGACGGTGGCAGTGTCAACCGCAAATGAGGATGGCAGGCATACGACCAGACCAGGGACCCGGGAGATGGACATTATAAAAAGAAAAGTAAATGGACAAATAAATAAGGTACTGTTACCTAATACAAATGAATATGTTATTAACCTGTCTGAATATGAATTTAACACAGTGGAAATTAATGTCCTAGAGAAAGGACTGAAATTCATACCCACAGTGTTACCTAGACTCTATGAAGTTAAGGGAGAAATTCTAGAGCTGGTAAGGAAAATGTATTTAAAAGAATATTTCTTTAATCAAAAAAAGGAAGATGATTGTTTAGAAAGTTCAAGCGATTCAGTAACAAGTGAGGACAACTATTTCACATGTGAGTCTGAAACAGAAAGCAATGCTTATACATTGTTTGACCTTAGTAAGATTAAAGCAAATAATACATTTTGCCCAACTAGCAAAAATGCACATATACAACGCTTTAGTAATGCAACACAGTTTCTTGTGGAAAGAGAACTAAAACCTATTATTAAGAAAAATAGGAGTTACAACTTGAATAAGGAAGAATGGTGCAAATTACAGGATATGAGTCAGAACAGAAATATAGTGTTTAAACCATCAGACAAGGGGGGCAAGTTAGTCATATTGAATGCACAGGACTATTATAACATGTGTTTAGAACATTTGAAGAATGAAGGAGTTTATGGTAAAGTGCAGGAAAATATTCTTAAACAGGCACAAGAGGAACTATATAAATTGTTAAGGAAAGGGGAAAGGTTATGCTATTTTATAGCTAGGGACATAAACAATAAACTGTATATAAAAAATAGTACTATAGCAAAATTTTTTTGTCCCAAAACTGCATAAAACTTTTTCCATCCCCAGGCAGCCCTATAGTATCAGCAAAGGGTTCCTTTACACATAAGGTGGCTAGTCTTTTGCATGAAATATTAATAGGAGAGGTAACCAAGTTAACATCATATATTAAGGATTCATATGATTTACTGGATAAAATAAAACAGACAGTCTGGACAAAAGACATGTTTTTCATCACAGTGGATGTAGTTAGTCTTTATACCAGTATTACCCATGAACTGGGTTTGAGGGCTGTGCAATATTTTTTGAAAGAGTCACCAAGGACTCAGTATATAATGGAGTTATTAAATTTTTGTTTAGTTAACAACATTTTTGAATTTGATGGGACATTATATAAACAAAAAATGGGAACTGCAATGGGGGCAGCCTTCACCCCAGCATATGCCAATTTGTTCATGGGACTGTTTGAGTTGGAACATGTCTATAGAAATAGTTTTTTCAGGGGTCATGTAATACAATATTTTCGTTTTATCGACGATTTGATTTTTATTTTTAAGGGTGATAGAGAGGAAGCTAAGGTATTTATATAATATCTGAACAACAATGAATATAAAATCAAATTTGATGATATCCATATGGGAGAAGAAATCAATTATTTGGACATAAATTTGAAGGGGCAAGTAGGCAAAAAAATTCAAGCTAAAATATATAGGAAGTTCGAACAAATGAGTAGGATGGTACATGCTACCAGCTGCCACCCAGAACATACATTGAAATCTATCCCATATGGGGAAATGTTAAGAGTCAAAAGGTTATGTACCAATGTTAGGGAAGCAGAAGTAGAGTGTGACAAGGTTTGCAATAAATTCATGGAGAGAGCTTATGACCCAAATCAAGTGAAACTAAGTTATAATAAAGTATTTGGAAAAAGTAGCAAAAAACAAGATTATGGGAACAAGGACAAAAATAGTCAGCATGTAGTTACAAATTACAAGGGAGAATGTTCAAAAATGTTTTTTGTCACAAAATATACTATTTTTTCTAAAGTATTTAATGAAATGATAAAAAATAGTTGGAACAAGACAAGAAGGGAGGTACCTTCTTTGGTGAATGTTGAGCTTACTATTTCTTTTCAGAGAGGGAGAAGTTTGAATGATTTTTTAGTAAGAGGCAGGTTTGAGAGACCAACACAGAAGCTAGCATATGCAATAACAAGGAAGGGAACTTTCCCTTGTGGAAAATGTGCAATATGCCCTTACATAATCAGAGAAGCTGAAGATATTAAGGGGAAAAGTTTTAAAACTATAGGAACATTTAACTGCACTAGCAGGGGGATTATATATCTTATAAAATGCTTTTGTGGCAAAGGCTATATTGGGGAAACTAAAAGAAGTCTGGCTGAGAGAATAAAAGAACATGTTAGCGATGTTAAAAATAGGAAGATGAGCAGCCCAGTGGCAGAACATTTTCATTTAGAACATGGGGGTATAATAGACAATATGAAAGTCACAATTTTGGAACAAGTATACAACAGACATGGAGATGAAAATGTATTGAAAAAGATTTTAAGAAGAAAGGAAGCAATTTTAATAATGAAATATGAAACTTTGCAGCCTTTAGGAATGAATAAAGAGTGCAATTGGCAGAATTCCATGGGTTAATTGTTAGTTTAACAATTAGGAACTGATTTTATTATGTAATGAATTGTTAATTGATATGGCAGCTGTATAAAAGGACTGTGTGAGTGAGATTCACTTTTTTACTCTGTAAAGGCTTGCAGCCGAGGCGCTAGGAGAGAAGAGCGACTGCAACCAAACCCAGAAAGCTCACGCACGTAGGATCTGCAGCACGGTCCAAGTAACAAACCATCAGAAACAACCAAAACGGACCAGCTGTGAGGATGTATATATATTTAATGCTTCAAATCATATCAGCAATGGACAAAACCATGCTGAATAGACAAACCGGTTTCGGCTAATATAAGCCTTTTTCAATGCCAAATATTCCAAAAAAGTAAGACATCACAATTGTGAGCCCTACTTATAGTCCCTCTCTTAAAGAGGCAATGCCCAAATTAAATACAATACAATAAATGGTGAAAAATTAAAATAATTTAAACATCATGTAATATAATATATACATAATTCAACCCATATATTAAAAAATATATGTTGTGTTGTTGGACAAAAATGATAATAAAAATCAAAAATAATAATAAATGGATTATACAATAAATATACATATGTATGTTACAATAAGGTTTACCATACATAAAGCTGTATACAAATTATTAAATTCAATATTCATTGGGACCATTTGGACCAATGTGCCCCAAATCAAAAACCTATCAATGTGAATGTATGTCAAAATGTAACTATATATAAAGCTAATATCTATAATACATATTTTATATAAACATATAAGACCCACCTGTAGTGGGTATAAAAAATACAACATGAAAAAGGAATACATGAAAATCACAATCTATGTTATGTACACATACTAATTTGGTTCTAATGTATTCAAACCTGGTCTAAAAAGACCCCCTAACCTTATAATCCATTTGTATTCCATTTCATTGAGTTTCTTATGCCAGCCTGCTTTCATTTGTCGATGTAGAGTAATTCTATCTATAATGATGAATGTGAAACGTGCCGAAGGGTGTTCAAGGGTATGTTTATATAAAGCATTAGTCATGCGTTTGTGTTTAATTGCACTAATATGTTCACAAACCCTCAATTTGACAGACCTGGAAGTCTGTCCCACATAAAATGCAGAGCAATTACATGTGGTCAAATATACTGCCCAATCCGAGCTACAATTGGAAAACATCCTAATCCCAAAAACCTGGGACGTATTTCTGCTAGAAAACTCACTAATTTTGGGCATGTATTTGCAAAATGAGCAATGACCACATGGAAAACTTCCCTTCAGTGTATTACCCTCCAGAGTAGTTTGTAATGGAAGCTGTGAACTATGTCTCTTATAATGGGTTAAAAAGGAATTTAAATTCCTACCCCTTCTATAAGAAAAAGAACAATGTTCGGTAGTATATCATTCAAAACATCATGAGAACGTAAAATATCCCAATGTTGATTAATAATCTCCACAAATCGATTGGTATTAGCCCCATAAGTGGTGACTAACCTTAAAGTGCTATTCTTCCCTGATCTATAATTGGTCTGTTGCTTGGATTTATATTGTAATAAATCCAAATGTGGTAAGTGATTAACTGTTTTCAAAGATTTATTAATGATGTGTTTTGAATATCCACGATCAACAAATCTATTGACAAGATCATCACAAGCCTTAGACCCTTCCTCCAAAGAGGAACATATTCTTTTCATCCTCATAAATTGTGATTTGGGGATGTTGTGGATGATGTGGCGTGGGTGACAACTATTCGCATGCAGCAGAGTGTTATACTGAGGAAATTTTCTATAGACTGATGTAGCTAAAGTTTGATCCTGTAGTCTATTTATCATAACGTCCAAAAACACAATGCTATCATGTTCTCGTTAACGAAAACGAATTCCAAAGCTGTTGTCATTTAAATAATCCACAAATCTGGAAAGTCGTTCCCTGGTTCCACGCCACACCATCCAACAATCATCAAGATATCTTCTCCAAATATCAAGGTCTACCAAAAAAGGATTGTGATGCGTATCATATATGTAAGTGGCCTCAAAATAACCCATGAACAAGTCAGCATATATGGGGGCAAAAGACGCCCCCATTGCTGTTCCTTTGATTTGCCAATAAGCTTGGCCATTATAATAAAAAACATTCTTGCATAACACAAATTCTGTTAATTTGGTCAAAAAATTATTAAATTCCGTAGAATATAATTTTGATTTATAAAGCCAATATGAAACAGCTAAAATGCCTAGTTCATGTGGTATGCTGGTATATAGTGAGGCCACATCAAGTGTAACTAACCACCAAGAGGATTCCAATTGTGAATCTTGAACTATGTTGAGAAACTCTGTTGTGTCCTGTATACGTGACCGAATATGTTTCAACAAAGGTTTTAAATATGTCGTAAGAAAACAGGATAAAGGTTCAGTTAAAGAGCCCCGCCCAGAGACAATGGGTCTACCTGGGGGGGTTTTAGCATCCTTATGGATCTTGGGTAACAAATACAGGTACTGATGTACAGGTTCCTCCACCTGTAATTCCTTGGCTACCTTCTCTGTAATTATCCCCTGAATAACTGATACCTCCAAAAACCTGTCTATTTCAGCCTTGAAACGTAAAGTAGGATCTAACTTAAGCTGTTGATAGAAGCTAGTGTCCGACAACTGTCGGAGAGCTTCATTATGATATGCTAAATAGTCCATCACCACTATGGCACCTCCTTTATCTGCCATAGTAATGACTAGTTGCTGATTGTTCTTAAGTTCTAATAAAGCCAGTCTATCACTATGGCTTAGATTATTGAATTGTGGTTGATATACATTTGCATAGTGTAGCTCTTTCATGATACATTCCCTGAAAATAGAAACATGTTTATTCATTGGAGCAACAAAAGTAGATTTTCTGAATCTAAATTCAGTAGATCTTTGAGAATTATTCTTCTCTGAAAAAAATATTTTCAGATTAAGTAATCTACAAAAATTATTAACATCATTTAATAAATCATGTTCCGGAACCACAGAACTTGGAACAAAGTTCAATCCTTTATTCAAAAGTGTAATTTGACTAGGGGAAAGAACAACAGAAGAGATATTATGAACATTGTTAGTTACTTTATCATCTGTTGTAACAGATTCTGTAAAGTCGGAGTATTGGTGCCTGGATCTATGTTTTCTGCCCCCCCTCCTCCTACCCTTTGATCTAAAGGGGGGTTCTGTCTTCTTTTGGCCACTGGGGACGCCTGACGTGAGGATGCTTCTCCATCCGACGTAGAGTAAGTTTCTTCCTCAGAAGTAAAATCTGAGGAGGTATGTGCATATCTGAGAATTGACTTAGGTCTTTTCTTGTTGTTATTATTAAAGACCCGTTGATTTCCCTTGGGTTCACTAAATCTGACTGTTTTTTGATTAATAAAGGGCTTCCCCTTTTCATAATCCATAAGATCATGCTGAAATTTGTTAGTCTTTCTCTTAACCAGTTGCTTTTCTAAAATGGACAATTCTTTGGCTAATTTGGACACGTGTTGAGAGTAAAACTGATGCTTATTAAATTGTTCAGCCTCCAAGCATATACCTTGAATTTCTGACAAATTATTAGTAATAATTCTGTCATAATATTTCAGCAAACAACTAACAAAAAGCATGGATGCTGAATGTTGTGCTTCTGCCCAATCCTTAGATAACTCCTCATCAATATGTGCCACCAAAGGTTGTAGTCGTACCCTCAACTCCCTTGGTGTTATGTTTTTAGCTTGATAGGCTTTAAATAGCTTCATATGCCACACATTAAATGCGTAAAGTTTTCATATGTCTCCCCAATTTGGTAAAGATGTAACCACATTTTTGTTCATCATTCGCTATAAATTCCCTACTCTCAGAACTGGCATTGTTGGTCAAACCAAACACCTCCAAATTGTCCTTATCAGCTGACAGTCCCAATAGGATGTCATTTAAATCCATGATAGGATAGTTACAAAAAAGTCCTATGATAAGAAAAACTTATATATGATGAAAAAATATTATATTCTTTACAATTTCTGAAACAATTCCAGACTAAACAACCAGTATATGACAGTCACCAATAGAAAGGGATACCAAATCTATCTATGAAAAGAATAGAAAACTGTATAGGTTTATCTAAATAATAATGTCTGGGCCCCCAAAATCCAAAAATGCCACTATACAATATTATCAAAAGTGGCAAAGTCTGTGCCTGGCCCCAACTTTAAACAATACCCCCAACAATCAAAAAATATTGTTGAGTGGATTGAAACAAGAAACTATACTAATTTCCTATTGGAAAATACCAATGGTTTATCGTATTCCAAAAATATATATGTCCAAAAATATTTCAAAAATAACCAGAATGACATTCGTCTCATCTGGTGCTCCTATGGCCCATCTTGGATCCAATTAGAATAAACCAGAGTGGTCATAGAACTCATGATATACAGCTCCTCTGGTAAGAAATATACATCTGCCAACTTTCTAAAAATGAAAGTTATTAATAGTTATTATAAACCAGAATGACCTTCGTCTCATCTGGTACAGATATACTCCATAAAGAGCAAAATCAACAGCCTTAGAAAATATTCAACCAGAACGACCTTCATCTCATCTGGTAATATATTGGACAATATTCCCCCTAAATAAAGTATTTGGGAATCTCTCTTTCTTAATAAAATATAGTATCCCCATGTTGGACATAATTTGCCTCTTATATAAATATATAACTGAATATTGCTGAAAATGTTCCAGAAATTTAGATTCAATTGAGATAATGATCAGTATGTCCCAACCAACAATGCCAAACTACATCCAAAATATCAGTTAAGGACAATATGTTTTGTCACTTTTATTAATTGAAACTCCAAAGAGCCTGAATCTATCCAGTTTGAAAATAATGGTCCTATATGATAGATAGTGAATGTCCAAAACAATAATGTTTTAATATAAATGGTCTATATTCCCAAAAGTTGCAAAAATCATCCCCACTATAGCCATAGGTAAACTACTCCTATTAGTTCCTCACCATAATTGTTCAAATATCCTAACAAACCCAACACGCTGTTACAAAAACCATAAATCGTTCATGATACACACACCCTACAACACAGACAAAAGTCGTAAAACGCTGTTAAACATTATGACATGTGCCAGCCAAGTTACATATGTATAACGCTCTTCTGTGTCGTATCAAAATACAAATAGCCTATATAGAGCATACCAAAAATGTGAAAACACATGTCATAATAACATTCACAGTATTCATATGATATACATTCCCAATATTCATATAACACTTGTATGACTTTGTCTGTGAAAAAGCGGCCAAGAAAATGACTCCCGTTCCATGATGTATATGTAAGACAGTTGTTGCACAAATGACTGCATTTCACATACAAATTTTTTCGATCTAAACTAATAGCTTTATCATGTCTTATATCCTAATCAAAGTAGCCAAAGACCCCCTGCAAAGAACTCGTTATACTATAGCATACATATGTACAAAACAATCCCAAAATCTTAGTATAATTGTGTCCATAAAGAAAAAATAAAAAGTCAAGATGGACAACGTCCCATGGACTGTGAAGAACTGTTGAACAGTTATCCCTCGTCGGAGACCAACTTTCGATAATCCAACCCGAATTAGATGCTCAAAAAAAGTATATATATAAAAATATATATAAAATCCCAATAACAATAATACCCTCCAACAAAGATGTATATCGTTGTCTTATTCAAAGCCGGGCTGTAAGAAACCAAAACTGCTCCTCAAAAAATCCAAATATAAACAGTTCCAAACAGTACCTTGAAGAGAAGGACATATGTTGACACAAGTTATCACATCCAAACTGGAAAACGAAAATAAATGTTAAACAGTGTCTCCCAAAGTTGCCGAATGTAGAATAAGGCCTCAAACCAAACCCACATCCGCAATGTATTATCCTGACCTCGCAAAGTCTTCCAAAATAGATTTAGTCCAAGCCCATCAACGACAGAACACCCAAAACTTTGGAAGAATTAAGGAAACCAGTCTTGCTTCTATAAACGAAAGAAGAAAAAAGAAAAACTTTGGGCAATGCGTGACTGGATAGAGAAGCATATGCATCCAGGCGTCCCCAGCGTGAAAGAAAGAACTGCGACTGCAACCAAACCCAGAAAGCTCACGCACGTAGGATCTGCAGCACGGTCCAAGTAACAAACCATCAGAAACAACCAAAACGGACCAGCTGTGAGGATGTATATATATTTAATGCTTCAAATCATATCAGCAATGGACAAAACCATGCTGAATAGACAAACCGGTTTCGGCTAATATAAGCCTTTTTCAATGCCAAATATTCCAAAAAAGTAAGACATCACAATTGTGAGCCCTACTTATAGTCCCTCTCTTAAAGAGGCAATGCCCAAATTAAATACAATACAATAAATGGTGAAAAATTAAAATAATTTAAACATCATGTAATATAATATATACATAATTCAACCCATATATTAAAAAATATATGTTGTGTTGTTGGACAAAAATGATAATAAAAATCAAAAATAATAATAAATGGATTATACAATAAATATACATATGTATGTTACAATAAGGTTTACCATACATAAAGCTGTATACAAATTATTAAATTCAATATTCATTGGGACCATTTGGACCAATGTGCCCCAAATCAAAAACCTATCAATGTGAATGTATGTCAAAATGTAACTATATATAAAGCTAATATCTATAATACATATTTTATATAAACATATAAGACCCACCTGTAGTGGGTATAAAAAATACAACATGAAAAAGGAATACATGAAAATCACAATCTATGTTATGTACACATACTAATTTGGTTCTAATGTATTCAAACCTGGTCTAAAAAGACCCCCTAACCTTATAATCCATTTGTATTCCATTTCATTGAGTTTCTTATGCCAGCCTGCTTTCATTTGTCGATGTAGAGTAATTCTATCTATAATGATGAATGTGAAACGTGCCGAAGGGTGTTCAAGGGTATGTTTATATAAAGCATTAGTCATGCGTTTGTGTTTAATTGCACTAATATGTTCACAAACCCTCAATTTGACAGACCTGGAAGTCTGTCCCACATAAAATGCAGAGCAATTACATGTGGCCAAATATACTGCCCAATCCGAGCTACAATTGGAAAACATCCTAATCCCAAAAACCTGGGACGTATTTCTGCTAGAAAACTCACTAATTTTGGGCATGTATTTGCAAAATGAGCAATGACCACATGGAAAACTTCCCTTCAGTGTATTACCCTCCAGAGTAGTTTGTAATGGAAGCTGTGAACTATGTCTCTTATAATGGGTTAAAAAGGAATTTAAATTCCTACCCCTTCTATAAGAAAAAGAACAATGTTCCGGTAGTATATCATTCAAAACATCATGAGAACGTAAAATATCCCAATGTTGATTAATAATCTCCACAAATCGATTGGTATTAGCCCCATAAGTGGTGACTAACCTTAAAGTGCTATTCTTCCCTGATCTATAATTGGTCTGTTGCTTGGATTTATATTGTAATAAATCCAAACGTGGTAAGTGATTAACTGTTTTCAAAGATTTATTAATGATGTGTTTTGAATATCCACGATCAACAAATCTATTGACAAGATCATCACAAGCCTTAGACCCTTCCTCCAAAGAGGAACATATTCTTTTCATCCTCATAAATTGTGATTTGGGGATGTTGTGGATGATGTGGCGTGGGTGACAACTATTCGCATGCAGCAGAGTGTTATACAACACAACATATATTTTTTAATATATGGGTTGAATTATGTATATATTATATTACATGATGTTTAAATTATTTTAATTTTTCACCATTTATTGTATTGTATTTAATTTGGGCATTGCCTCTTTAAGAGAGGGACTATAAGTAGGGCTCACAATTGTGATGTCTTACTTTTTTGGAATATTTGGCATTGAAAAAGGCTTATATTAGCCGAAACCGGTTTGTCTATTCAGCATGGTTTTGTCCATTGCTGATATGATTTGAAGCATTAAATATATATACATCCTCACAGCTGGTCCGTTTTGGTTGTTTCTGATGGTTTGTTACTTGGACCGTGCTGCAGATCCTACGTGCGTGAGCTTTCTGGGTTTGGTTGCAGTCGCAGTTCTTTCTTTCACGCTGGGGACGCCTGGATGCATATGCTTCTCTATCCAGTCACGCATTGCCCAAAGTTTTTCTTTTTTCTTCTTTCGTTTATAGAAGCAAGACTGGTTTCCTTAATTCTTCCAAAGTTTTGGGTGTTCTGTCGTTGATGGGCTTGGACTAAATCTATTTTGGAAGACTTTGCGAGGTCAGGATAATACATTGCGGATGTGGGTTTGGTTTGAGGCCTTATTCTACATTCGGCAACTTTGGGAGACACTGTTTAACATTTATTTTCGTTTTCCAGTTTGGATGTGATAACTTGTGTCAACATATGTCCTTCTCTTCAAGGTACTGTTTGGAACTGTTTATATTTGGATTTTTTGAGGAGCAGTTTTGGTTTCTTACAGCCCGGCTTTGAATAAGACAACGATATACATCTTTGTTGGAGGGTATTATTGTTATTGGGATTTTATATATATTTTTATATATATACTTTTTTTGAGCATCTAATTCGGGTTGGATTATCGAAAGTTGGTCTCCGACGAGGGATAACTGTTCAACAGTTCTTCACAGTCCATGGGACGTTGTCCATCTTGACTTTTTATTTTTTCTTTATGGACACAATTATACTAAGATTTTGGGATTGTTTTGTACATATGTATGCTATATTATAACGAGTTCTTTGCAGGGGGTCTTTGGCTACTTTGATTAGGATATAAGACATGATAAAGCTATTAGTTTAGATCGAAAAAATTTGTATGTGAAATGCAGTCATTTGTGCAACAACTGTCTTACATATACATCATGGAACGGGAGTCATTTTCTTGGCCGCTTTTTCACAGACAAAGTCATACAAGTGTTATATGAATATTGGGAATGTATATCATATGAATACTGTGAATGTTATTATGACATGTGTTTTCACATTTTTGGTATGCTCTATATAGGCTATTTGTATTTTGATACGACACAGAAGAGCGTTATACATATGTAACTTGGCTGGCACATGTCATAATGTTTAACAGCGTTTCTGACTTTTTGTCTGTGTTGTAGGTGTGTGTATCATGAACGATTTATGGTTTTGTAACAGCGTGTTGGGTTTGTTAGGATATTTGAACAATTATGGTGAGGAACTAATAGGAGTAGTTTACCTATGGCTATAGTGGGGATGATTTTTGCAACTTTTGGGAATATAGACCATTTATATTAAAACATTATTGTTTTGGACATTCACTATCTATCATATAGGACCATTATTTTCAAACTGGATAGATTCAGGCTCTTTGGAGTTTCAATTAATAAAAGTGACAAAACATATTGTCCTTAACTGATATTTTGGATGTAGTTTGGCATTGTTGGTTGGGACATACTGATCATTATCTCAATTGAATCTAAATTTCTGGAACATTTTCAGCAATATTCAGTTATATATTTATATAAGAGGCAAATTATGTCCAACATGGGGATACTATATTTTATTAAGAAAGAGATTCCCAAATACTTTATTTAGGGGGAATATTGTCCAATATATTACCAGATGAGATGAAGGTCGTTCTGGTTGAATATTTTCTAAGGCTGTTGATTTTGCTCTTTATGGAGTATATCTGTACCAGATGAGACGAAGGTCATTCTGGTTTATAATAACTATTAATAACTTTCATTTTAGAAAGTTGGCAGATGTATATTTCTTACCAGAGGAGCTGTATATCATGAGTTCTATGACCACTCTGGTTTATTCTAATTGGATCCAAGATGGGCCATAGGAGCACCAGATGAGACGAATGTCATTCTGGTTATTTTGAAATATTTTGGACATATATATTTTTGGAATACGATAAACCATTGGTATTTTCCAATAGGAAATTAGTATAGTTTCTTGTTTCAATCCACTCAACAATATTTTTTGATTGTTGGGGGTATTGTTTAAAGTTGGGGCCAGGCACAGACTTTGCCACTTTTGATAATATTGTATAGTGGCATTTTTGGATTTTGGGGGCCCAGACATTATTATTTAGATAAACCTATACAGTTTTCTATTCTTTTCATAGATAGATTTGGTATCCCTTTCTATTGGTGACTGTCATATACTGGTTGTTTAGTCTGGAATTGTTTCAGAAATTGTAAAGAATATAATATTTTTTCATCATATATAAGTTTTTCTTATCATAGGACTTTTTTGTAACTATCCTATCATGGATTTAAATGACATCCTATTGGGACTGTCAGCTGATAAGGACAATTTGGAGGTGTTTGGTTTGACCAACAATGCCAGTTCTGAGAGTAGGGAATTTATAGCGAATGATGAACAAAAATGTGGTTACATCTTTACCAAATTGGGGAGACATATGAAAACTTTACGTACGAATGTGTGGCATATGAAGCTATTTAAAGCCTATCAAGCTAAAAACATAACACCAAGGGGGTTGAGGGTACGACTACAACCTTTGGTGGCACATATTGATGAGGAGTTATCTAAGGATTGGGCAGAAGCACAACATTCAGCATCCATGCTTTTTGTTAGTTGTTTGCTGAAATATTATGACAGAATTATTACTAATAATTTGTCAGAAATTCAAGGTATATGCTTGGAGGCTGAACAATTTAATAAGCATCAGTTTTACTCTCAACACGTGTCCAAATTAGCCAAAGAATTGTCCATTTTAGAAAAGCAACTGGTTAAGAGAAAGACTAACAAATTTCAGCGTGATCTTATGGATTACGAAAAGGGGAAGCCCTTTATTAATCAAAAAACAGTCAGATTTAGTGAACCCAAGGGAAATCAACGGGTCTTTAATAATAACAACAAGAAAAGACCTAGGTCAATTCTCAGATATGCACATACCTCCTCAGATTTTACTTCTGAGGAAGAAACTTACTCTACGTCGGATGGAGAAGCATCCTCACGTCAGGCGTCCCCAGTGGCCAAAAGAAGACAGACCCCCCCTTTAGATCAAAGGGTAGGAGGAGGGGGGGCAGAAAACATAGATCCAGGCACCAATACTCCGACTTTACAGAATCTGTTACAACAGATGATAAAGTAACTAACAATGTTCATAATATCTCTTCTGTTGTTCTTTCCCCTGGTCAAATTACACTTTTGAATAAAGGATTGAACTTTGTTCCAAGTTCTGTGGTTCCGGAACATGATTTATTAAATGATGTTAATAATTTTTGTAGATTACTTAATCTGAAAATATTTTTTTCAGAGAAGAATAATTCTCAAAGATCTACTGAATTTAGATTCAGAAAATCTACTTTTGTTGCTCCAATGAATAAACATGTTTCTATTTTCAGGGAATGTATCATGAAAGAGCTACACTATGCAAATGTATATCAACCACAATTCAATAATCTAAGCCATAGTGATAGACTGGCTTTATTAGAACTTAAGAACAATCAGCAACTAGTCATTACTATGGCAGATAAAGGAGGTGCCATAGTGGTGATGGACTATTTAGCATATCATAATGAAGCTCTCCGACAGTTGTCGGACACTAGCTTCTATCAACAGCTTAAGTTAGATCCTACTTTACGTTTCAAGGCTGAAATAGACAGGTTTTGGAGGTATCAGTTATTCAGGGGATAATTACAGAGAAGGTAGCCAAGGAATTACAGGTGGAGGAACCTGTACATCAGTACCTGTATTTGTTACCCAAGATCCATAAGGATGCTAAAACCCCCCCAGGTAGACCCATTGTCTCTGGGCTCTTTAACTGAACCTTTATCCTGTTTTCTTACGACATATTTAAAACCTTTGTTGAAACATATTCGGTCACGTATACAGGACACAACAGAGTTTCTCAACATAGTTCAAGATTCACAATTGGAATCCTCTTGGTGGTTAGTTACACTTGATGTGGCCTCACTATATACCAGCATACCACATGAACTAGGCATTTTAGCTGTTTCATATTGGCTTTATAAATCAAAATTATATTCTACAGAATTTAATAATTTTTTGACCAAATTAACAGAATTTGTGTTATGCAAGAATGTTTTTTATTATAATGGCCAAGCTTATTGGCAAATCAAAGGAACAGCAATGGGGGCGTCTTTTGCCCCCATATATGCTGACTTGTTCATGGGTTATTTTGAGGCCACTTACATATATGATACGCATCACAATCCTTTTTTGGTAGACCTTGATATTTGGAGAAGATATCTTGATGATTGTTGGATGGTGTGGCGTGGAACCAGGGAACGACTTTCCAGATTTGTGGATTATTTAAATGACAACAGCTTTGGAATTCGTTTTTCGGTTAACGTAGAACATGATAGCATTGTGTTTTTGGACGTTATGATAAATAGACTACAGGATCAAACTTTAGCTACATCAGTCTATAGAAAATTTCCTCAGTATAACACTCTGCTGCATGCGAATAGTTGTCACCCACGCCACATCATCCACAACATCCCCAAATCACAATTTATGAGGATGAAAAGAATATGTTCCTCTTTGGAGGAAGGGTCTAAGGCTTGTGATGATCTTGTCAATAGATTTGTTGATCATGGATATTCAAAACACATCATTAATAAATCTTTGAAAACAGTTAATCACTTACCACGTTTGGATTTATTACAATATAAATCCAAGCAACAGACCAATTATAGATCAGGGAAGAATAGCACTTTAAGGTTAGTCACCACTTATGGGGCTAATACCAATCGATTTGTGGAGATTATTAATCAACATTGGGATATTTTACGTTCTCATGATGTTTTGAATGATATACTACCGGAACATTGTTCTTTTTCTTATAGAAGGGGTAGGAATTTAAATTCCTTTTTAACCCATTATAAGAGACATAGTTCACAGCTTCCATTACAAACTACTCTGGAGGGTAATACACTGAAGGGAAGTTTTCCATGTGGTCATTGCTCATTTTGCAAATACATGCCCAAAATTAGTGAGTTTTCTAGCAGAAATCGTCCCAGGTTTTTGGGATTAGGATGTTTTCCAATTGTAGCTCGGATTGGGCAGTATATTTGACCACATGTAATTGCTCTGCATTTTATGTGGGACAGACTTCCAGGTCTGTCAAATTGAGGGTTTGTGAACATATTAGTGCAATTAAACACAAACGCATGACTAATGCTTTATATAAACATACCCTTGAACACCCTTCGGCACGTTTCACATTCATCATTATAGATAGAATTACTCTACATCGACAAATGAAAGCAGGCTGGCATAAGAAACTCAATGAAATGGAATACAAATGGATTATAAGGTTAGGGGGTCTTTTTAGACCAGGTTTGAATACATTAGAACCAAATTAGTATGTGTACATAACATAGATTGTGATTTTCATGTATTCCTTTTCATGTTGTATTTTTTATACCCACTACAGGTGGGTCTTATATGTTTATATAAAATATGTATTATAGATATTAGCTTTATATATAGTTACATTTTGACATACATTCACATTGATAGGTTTTTGATTTGGGGCACATTGGTCCAAATGGTCCCAATGAATATTGAATTTAATAATTTGTATACAGCTTTATGTATGGTAAACCTTATTGTAACATACATATGTATATTTATTGTATAATCCATTTATTATTATTTTTGATTTTTATTATCATTTTTGTCCAACAACACAACATATATTTTTTAATATATGGGTTGAATTATGTATATATTATATTACATGATGTTTAAATTATTTTAATTTTTCACCATTTATTGTATTGTATTTAATTTGGGCATTGCCTATTTAAGAGAGGGACTATAAGTAGGGCTCACAATTGTGATGTCTTACTTTTTTGGAATATTTGGCATTGAAAAAGGCTTATATTAGCCGAAACCGGTTTGTCTATTCAGCATGGTTTTGTCCATTGCTGATATGATTTGAAGCATTAAATATATATACATCCTCACAGCTGGTCCGTTTTGGTTGTTTCTGCTAGGAGAGAAGAGACAACTAAAAGGTTTTTATTAAATTCTTATTTTGGAAAGTAGAGCTGTTTTCACTGGTCTTTTGTGTGGTTTCAGAAGAATTGTCACAACTAATGTTGCCACCCTTTGAACCAGCCTCTTCTTGCCTCCTGAAGTTCTTGTCGTGGAAGACACTTTTTCTCGTAGCTGTTACTTCAGCTCGAAGAGTTTCAGAGCTGCAAGCACTATCAGTCAGGCCTTACTTAATTTTCCACCCAGATAGAGTCTCCTTGCGAACAAATCCGTCTTTCCTTCCTAAGGTATGTTCTGTCATGAATATTAACCAGTCCATAGAACTCCCTACCTTTTTCAAGAACCATACCAGCAAGTTGGAGTAAATGCTGCACAAGTTGGATGTCCACAGACAACTATGATTTTATTTGGATAGGACTAAAGATTACAGGAAAACAGATCAGCTTTTTGTCGTGTTTGCAGACAATAAAAAGGGCATGGCAGTTACAAAACGTACACTATCTAAATGGCTTACTGATTGTATAGCCTTTGTATATTCTAAGTCGAATCAGGCCTTGCCTGCCAAACCTAAGGGCCATTCTACCAGATCCGTTTCCACTTCTTTGGCTCATGCAGCTCGTCTGCCTTTGGACACGATTTGTGCAGCAGCCACGTGGTCTAAACCACATACTTTCATCGCTCATTATAGGGTTGACAAAGCCTCCAAAGACAGGACATCTTTTGTTCCACTGTGCTTAGGAACGTTCTTCCATGAGTCACTCGGGGTGACGGAGCTAGGGACGCTACCCGTGTGTAAGAACAAACGGCGAGATTGAACACTCTCACACACGGGTTCGGAGCCTATCCTCGGCTCCGAGTCGGCCGCATAGCAAAGCTCTGCATCTTAGAGAAGCTCGAGACCAGGCTATATCCCACAATCCTCCCTGCCATTACTCAGATCTAGTTTGCAAGTAAACCAGACCAACCAAAAACCTCAGGTGCTAAGGCTACACACTGCCACAGAACTCAGAGACACTCTCTCACTTAACAAATTAACTAAGGGTAGTGAAATATACCCCATGAGGCAAGAAACAATATACCCGGAAGGGGTTAAGGCATTTCGACCAGACTCTAGTCCTACTCGTTCTTCCAAACACGTGAGGGAG
Organism: Protopterus annectens; assembly: GCF_019279795.1. Taxonomy (NCBI): domain Eukaryota; kingdom Metazoa; phylum Chordata; order Ceratodontiformes; family Protopteridae; genus Protopterus; species Protopterus annectens. The sequence goes on along the minus strand of NC_056750.1, from coordinate 287,478,761 downwards.
GGAAGGGAGGGAATGTAAGAACAAAGGTGAGATGAACACTCCACATGGAACGTTATGGTAAGAACATAACTTCTTTTTTTAAATGCTCTGATTCTTTCTCCCTTTGAACCATCTGCTTCTTGTCCTGTCAAATTTATGACTTGGAAGACCCTTTTCTTGGTGGCAGTTACCTCAGCTAAAAGGGTTTCAGAATTACAGGCCTTATCTATTCGTCCCCCATACATGATTTTCCATAAGGATCGGATTTCTCTCAG
>NC_056750.1:287323507-287468507 GCF_019279795.1 Protopterus annectens | reverse complement strand
GTTGAGAGGCCAGTTTCATCTGGAGAGATGGGACCCATCCATCAAAATGACACAGACAGGTATGCCCAGTACATGGTAGCTCCTGGGAGGAAGGAAGCAGTGGGAATAACGTGAGGACTCTGAAAGCAGTGGTGGCTGACTTCAGGGAGTCAAGATAGTCCAATATAATAGAATTGGAAGAATGCAAAAAAAAAAAATTTCAGTCTTATATTGTTTCTTAATGTTTTTTTTTTTTTTATTAGGTCATCCATTACAGAAGGGATTGGTTGTTTCTGAAAGGAAAATCTAAGGAAGGTGGCATCTTCCATAGCCATATTTCTTATGCATTCAAGACATGCTTTCGTACACATTGATATATTATGTTTCCAACTCCATTTTATGTACTATTAGTAGTGGATTACAATGGTATCATTTTGGAGTAACTGATTTCTACATTACAAGATAATTAATAATATTAAATATGATTTTTTTTTGTTTCCCAAAATGAATAAGAAATTACTATTTATCACAGACTAGTATGCAACTGGTGTCTTAACTGTCAGTCTTAACCATTCAAAGTACATAAATACAGAGAAACAAAATCAGAACAATGAGAAGATGCATCTTCTATTTAGTGCCAGCAATAGTGATAACAGTACTAAGGCCATAACACAGTATATACAAACTTCAGACAGTGGAAATAAAAAGAGGGATCATTCATTCTGTTTAGAATACCATGTTAGCTGCTGTTTATGAGGGAGGGTAATTTTTCCTGTCTTTACCCAACCTTAGATGTTTGTCTAAAAACTGCATTTGCATTTATAAACTGGATGATGTAGTCTGACTGGTGCACAGATAAAAAAGAGGCATTCTTCATTTAATAATAGTGCATGCTATGTAGTACTGCATAGGTAATTAGTGATTACATCTAGGGAATGGTGCCTAAGCTATCCTACTAAAAATTATACTATACTCAGTAATGTTCAACTATAATGATACACAGAAACAGTTGTGTAACTAGTCTAAAACTGTAAATAAATAGTGCTACTATCCTTGTACTATATAATGCAGCAATTAATGTCAACAATACTCCTGTAAAAGCACAACTATAGTAGTTATTGAACTGTATGAGAACTAGTATTCTTGCACAGAATTCAGTGATTTGTGTAAATAACATTCATGTGAAAGCACATCTGTAGTAGTTATTGAACTGTACATGATGGTTATAATCTAACCTGAATGTAATTGTTGGTTTGAAGTATAACTAAGAGGCTAATCTGTTTGTAAATGTTTTAAAATGTTGTTACTACCTCTTGTCCCAAGACGTAGGTGAAAATAGTCATAGGCTACCCATTTCTGCCATTATGATGCATGATGAAGGGCAAATGCATTTGGCCATTGGCCTCTTGCTTTATTGCATTCCTAACCATGCATCAGACATGTTTGATTCATACTCTCACCATGTCTTATTGTTTACACATTGGTGAACCTGCATAACAAATAGTGTTTTGCATTCCATTATTGTTAGTTCATTAACAATGTATTACAAAAAACATTTTAGTTATTTTTTTCTGATTGAGTACTGTCATTGCTGTTTCAAAATATACTATAACTAGGAACTGCTGATGTCCTTACATTCACTGCTGCAGTATTCTTAACATGGGATTTCCTGCCATAGAAGCCCGATGTCCGCCCGGTCTACCAAAGACTCCTGTTGCTTTAAAGGTATGCCAAACATCACCCAAATACTCCTTGCATAGCATAGGGCATAAATGTGACATTTAGGCCTACCTGTGCAGCTCTGATAGTGTAACTGAAGAGACGGTTGAGTTCGTGCATTCTGTGTTAGCATTCTGATTCAGCAGTCCATACATTTATACTGACAAAACCTTAAAGAAAGAAATAGAAAAAGAAAAGTGGACAGGCTTAAATAGTTTGTGCTGCCTCAAAGGCACTGGAAAAAGCTCTGTCATTCTAAGAAAAAGACAGACTCAAAATGCTTATATTGCCTCAGAAGCATTAGAAAAAGCTCTTTCATAACTAAGCATTTTGAGTCTCTCTTCCCAAGTATATGTTTGTTCTACTTTTCGAAACTGTGTCTGGTCTATGTAAAAGCATGTACTGCTACATATGACTGATATGAATATTTTAAGGTGTATTCTGCCCCCAGAGCCCACAACTGCACACATACTCTCTTTGTTCTGCCATGATCTAATTTCTTTTTTGTGTACAATGTCGTACATAGCTTTTTTATGAATGTTCAGATGTGAACAAAGTTTATTCCATTGTAAAAAGGTGGTAAGATATGAAGGGCTGGGCTACAGTGACCAAAAACATGTAGCATTACCCTTTGTAGTATATCAAAACACAAGGAAATAAAAGGCAGGGAGGATTAAAGTGCATATACTATCTTATAAATGCAGATGAAAGCTTATTAACAGTTACATATGTAAAACAGACTAAGTCTGCTGAAATATAATTATGAAGAATTCAAAAGGAGTTATGTTTAAATTCATGATGGGCATGTTTATGTGATGACACCCTGACAAAATGTGCATGCATATGATCTTCTTTCTTTTTTATTCCTTTTAGTCTGGGACAGTGATGCCAATATTTTACTCAAAAATGAACACATGTAAAGTACTATAAAACACCATTCCCCATAAATAGTTTCAACTTTTGTGAAGGAAAGAAGTGAACAATTTGTGTGTGTGTGTGTGTATTTATATATATATATATATATATATATATATATATATATATATATATATATATATATATATATATATATATATATATGAAATCCAGTAAATCACGTGTTTGATATCTCTGTGACTTTCACTTGAAGTGAATAAATCCTAACTTGCCAGGGATCGCAATCCCTGAACTGCATTCCTTGAAAAACAACCCAAAAAATCTTTTCTTTTTAAAATGCTTTTTGCAGAGCAAGCCCTCTCCACCCCGTTGTTGAGTGTAACCCCCACACCATCCCTGAACTTCTGTATGTCGAGTGTAACCCCCACACCATCCCTGAACTTCTGTATGTCAGCTCCACAGTAACATCAACTTAAAGAAGGAGGAAATTACTCCCAAAAAAGGTATCACTGCCGGCACAAATAGCCGACAGTGATTTCCTATAGAAGAGCTCTTTTGGCTTCTTGCTTTATTACATTCCCAACCATGCATCAGATGTGTTTGATTCATAATCTCATCATGTCTTACTGCTTACACATTGGTGAACCTGCATAACAAATAGTGTTTTGCATTCCATTATTGCTAGTTCATTAACAATGTATTACAAAAAACATTTTAGTTATTTTTTCTGATTGAGTACTGTCATTACTGTTTCAAAATATACTATAACTAGAAACTGCTGATGTCCTTACATTCACTGCTGCAGTATTCTTAACATGGGATTTCCTGCCATAGAAGCCCGATGTCCGCCCGGTCTACCAAAGACTCCTGTTGCTTTAAAGGTACGCCAAACATCACCCAAATACTCCTTGCATAGCATAGGGCATAAATGTGACATTTAGGCCTGCCAGTGCAGCTCTGATAGTGTAACTGAAGAGATGGTTGAGTTCGTGCATTCTGTGTTAGCATTCTGATTCAGCAGTCCATACATTTATACTGACAAAACCTTAAAGAAAGAAATAGAAAAAGAAAAGTGGACAGGCTTAAATAGTTTGTGCTGCCTCAAAGGCACTGGAAAAAGCTCTGTCATTCTAAGAAAAAGACAGACTCAAAATGCTTATATTGCCTCAGAAGCATTAGAAAAAGCTCTTTCATAACTAAGCATTTTGAGTCTCTCTTCCCAAGTATATGTTTGTTCTACTTTTCGAAACTGTGTCTGGTCTATGTAAAAGCATGTACTGCTACATATGACTGATATGAATATTTTAAGGTGTATTCTGCCCCCAGAGCCCACAACTGCACACATACTCTCTTTGTTCTGCCATGATCTAATTTTTTTTTTTTGTGTACAATGTCGTACATAGCTTTTTTATGAATGTTCAGATGTGAACAAAGTTTATTCCATTGTAAAAAGGTGGTAAGATATGAAGGGCTGGGCTACAGTGACCAAAAACATGTAGCATTACCCTTTGTAGTGGTTCTACCTGACTTCGTCGACAGCGCAGAAGACCGACATCGGAATAGAAGATCGTATCGATCGAAAGAAGACCGACGCGAATCGCGAGTGGCAGAACATCGACAGTGCAGAAGACCGACACGACGGATGACAACACCAACGCCGAGGATGCCGACATGGGGAAAGGCTGTGTGAGTATGCGGTAGTGACGGACGTTAGGGTGCGAGGCAGGTAAGTGTGGAGATTGACGGTCTGTGGGGATAGGGGTGGGTTAAGTGAGTTAGGGTTAGGGAGCGATAGGGGTGGGTTAAGTGAGTTAGGGTTAGGGAGGCGATAGGGGTGGGTTAAGTGAGTTAGGGGATTAGGGGTGGGTTAAGTGAGTTAGTTAGGGGACAGATAGGGCGGGTTAAGTGAGTTAGGGTTAGGGCGGGTAGGTAAGTGTGATAGTGACGGACCTTAGGGTTAGGTAAGGTTTAGTGTCGGCTTGTAAGGATTTTGGTGTGCTTGTGTTGTGTGTGTGGTTTGTGGAATGGGGATGTGTTTTGTTTTTAATTGTTATTGTGGTGTGTGCAGTGTATGGGGTTTCGTGTTTGTGTACCGTCGGTTATTTCGTTGTCGGTTATGTGTGGTTTCGTGTTTATGGACTGTCGAATATGTGGTGTCGGTGATGTGGTTGTCGGTGTTGTGTGGTTTCGACTATGTCAGGTAGAACCTTTGTAGTATATCAAAACACAAGGAAATAAAAGGCAGGGAGGATTAAAGTGCATATACTATCTTATAAATGTAGATGAAAGCTTATTAACAGTTACATATGTAAAACAGACTAAGTCTGCTGAAATATAATTATGAAGAATTCAAAAGGAGTTATGTTTAAATTCATGATGGGCATGTTTATGTGATGACACCCTGACAAAATGTGCATGCATATGATCTTCTTTCTTTTTTATTCCTTTTAGTCTGGGACAGTGATGCCAATATTTTACTCAAAAATGAACACATGTAAAGTACTATAAAACACCATTCCCCATAAATAGTTTCAACTTTTGTGAAGGAAAGAAGTGAACAATTTGTGTGTGTGTGTGTGTGTGTGTGTATATATATATATATATATATATATATATATATATATATATATATATATATATATATATATATATATATATATATATGAAATCCAGTAAATCACGTGTTTGATATCTCTGTGACTTTCACTTGAAGTGAATAAATCCTAACTTGCCAGGGATCGCAATCCCTGAACTGCATTCCTTGAAAAACAACCCAAAAAATCTTTTCTTTTTAAAATGCTTTTTGCAGAGCAAGCCCTCTCCACCCCGTTGTTGAGTGTAACCCCCACACCATCCCTGAACTTCTGTATGTCGAGTGTAACCCCCACACCATCCCTGAACTTCTGTATGTCAGCTCCACAGTAACATCAACTTAAAGAAGGAGGAAATTACTCCCAAAAAAGGTATCACTGCCGGCACAAATAGCCGACAGTGATTTCCTATAGAAGAGCTCTTTTGGCTTCTTGCTTTATTACATTCCCAACCATGCATCAGATGTGTTTGATTCATAATCTCATCATGTCTTACTGCTTACACATTGGTGAACCTGCATAGCAAATAGTGTTTTGCATTCCATTATTGCTAGTTCATTAACAATGTATTTCAAAAAACATTTTAGTTATTTTTTCTGATTGAGTACTGTCATTACTGTTTCAAAATATAGTATAACTAGAAACTGCTGATGTCCTTACATTCACTGCTGCAGTATTCTTAACATATGGGATTCCCTGCCATAGAAGCCCGGTGTCCGCCCGGTCTACCAAAGACTCCTGTTGCTTTAAAGGTATGCCAAACATCACCCAAATACTACTTGCATAGCAAAGGGCATAAATGTGACATTTAGGCCTACCATAGCCAGAACTTTTTTGCCACCAGTCAGAACATATCTTTTCACCATCGTCTGTTTACCTGCGTCCATTTTCTGCCAGTTGAATGCATTTTCATTCTCCAATAACTACATACGCTTGTTTGCTGACTTCTTTGCAGTTGCAGATAAGTGCCCCTTTGGAGTTTTTGTTTTTTCTTGTTTTATTTTGTGCTCCTTGGGGTTAATGCCATCCAGGAAGGATAAAAACCAGTATGGGAGACAGCTTCCCCATAAAGACTTCCACGATAAGTGTCCTTTTTGTCTAGGAGCTTCTCATGACCATATGTCTTGTTCAGTTTGTCAGACATTCATCCCAAAAGCTCTTTGCAGTAGACTTTCTTCCCTTTCCTTGTATCTTGAGAACCAGCATCTTAAGCTTCTCGCTAAAGATACAATGGAAGGAATCTCCTGCCCCGAGGGTTAGCCGTTAGGGAAGAAGAATGTGAAAAAGGTACGACCAGAATCGTTTGCTATCCAGCCTCTGCCAGGTGTTTTTCTTGAGGTTATTACAAATCCAGAGGCTCACCCGGCTGTGTTGTCAGTGTTCTCTGCAGCGACCATGTTTGAGGCCGTTGAGGATCCGGTTGATAGTACGTCCGAAGAGGCCTTGCAGGCATTCATCTCGGATGTTCAGGGGAACCACGGTTGACTTTTATCTGAGGAGCCTAGGGGAGCTCCTCTGTTTTTAGTTGGGGAAGAAGTTCCTACTACGGTTCTCAACTGTCCTGGGTCTGAGCATTCTCAGTTTTTTGGTGGGGATGTTCCCTTAAAAAAGAAACAAAACCTTAAACATGTTTCTTCTGCTCCTAGGGATCCACAAAGTGACTGGCAGATCTTTACTCAGGGGCTATTTACTGCTTTCATATCCTTAAAGGCTCCTCAAGGGGTTTCGGTTACTGCTGCTGCTTGGTCCTCTACTCCCAGTAAAAGGCCTAGAGAATAGGATTGTTCTGAGGATGAGTTGGATTCTGATGACAAATCCCTGACTTATTCTACTCAGATTCCTTCTTCTTTGGATTCTCGGTCAGAGCAGGAGGAATCTGTTAGTCATGATGTTCCTTTTGAGCAGATTTTCTTTGGGGACACACTATCTAGGATGACGGATTTTTTTAAGTGGGAGTGTGCTCAGATCTCTGATATCCATAACAGGTAGTATGAGTTACTGCACTTGGAATCTCCTAAGCCTGCGGCTATTTCTCCTGTTTTGCTTCTTTGCTGGATGATTTTTTCCAGTGCCTATATTGTGCCTGATTCTCTGTCCCATGCTCCCAAGAAACCTGACAGGTTTTATAGGGTGCCTGAGGATTGTTATTTTTTTATATAAATGGCCTGCTGCTGATCCCTCTGTAGTGTCTGTAGTCTCTGATAAGCTGTCTCAATTGCTTTCTTCACCCAAGTTATTGCCATCTATAGCAGAGCTTTGGAAAGGCTGGGTAAGAAGTCTTACACTTCTGGTATCCTAGCTTTTAGGGCTATTAATTATCAGACCTATATGTCTAGGTATGTGTTGGCTCTTCTTTCTCAAGCCTGTCAACTTATTTCTGATTTTTCAGACTCTGAGGGTAAAATTTATATTCTTTCCTTGCTAGGGATTTCCTCTCAAGTCATTCGTCATTGTATTAAATGTAGTTATGATGCGGCAGATCCGTCTTATAGAGCTGCTGTTTATGGTTCAGTGATGAGTAGGTATTCTTGGCTTAGGCTTCAACCTCTACCTAATGATATTAAGGCTACGTTGATGCATGTTCCTCTGGATTCTAAGCTTTTGTTTGGGGAAGCTGCTGCTGGTTTGTTTAAGTCCCTTCAGGATAAGAGTTAAGGCCTTACAGGAGCGTAAACATGTGTTTGTTTCTCCTGTGCATAATTTCAGAGAAAGTACCCCGCTAAGCCTGCCTTTGTTTGTAGGCAGTCCTGCCCTTCTACTAAAGGTAAAAAGAGTGGCAAACGGGCTCCTCCAGCTAAGACTCTTCAGTTTTCAGGGACTCCAAAGCCTTCCTTTCCAGACAAACCAGGTGTTGTATGACTATCCATCCCTTCCCAGTGACATTCCTATTTCTCTTCACCTTTCTCTTTCTCTTCCTGTTTGTCTCCAAATCACTCAGGATTCTTGGGTTCTGTCAGTCATTCATCAGGGGTGCTTCATGATGTGGAAATCCTGTCCTCATTTTATGGGCATTCCTTAGCCTTTTTTGGAACAACTTTCCTTTTTTCCAGAGGTTCTTCAAAATCTCCTGACTAAGGGTACTATTCAAGAGGTACCTGTGTCTGAAAAGGGGAAAGGGTTCTACTCCAAACTGTTTCTAGTGCCCAGGAAAGAGGGCACTTGGAGACCTATTCTTGACCTCTCTCATCTAAACACTTTTCTAAAAGTGCCTTTCTTTCGGATGTTGTCCATTCAGATTCTGTTTCCTGTTTTGCTCCCTCAGGCCTATATGGTGCCTCTGGATCTCAAGGATGCTTATCTCCATATTCTGATCTATCTTCTTTTTCAGGAAGTTTTTGCATTTTTCTGTTGCTACCTGGCATTTTCAGTCTCTGCTTGCCCTTTGGCCTTTCTACTGCCCCAAGGGTGTTCATCAAATGCCTTGCTCTTGTGATTGCTTTTTGAAGGTTTCAAGGGATCCAAATATTTCCTTACTTGGACGACCTGTTAATTCAGGCATCCTCTCTAGAGACCCTTTTGCAAAATCTTCATTTTGGCATTCCCCTTCTTCAGAGTCTGGGGTTCATTATAAATTTCAAAAAGTCTTCTTTGACTCATTCTTAGGATCATGTTTTTCTGAGTTGCAGGATTCAGACAATGCCAATGCTGGCTTCCCTGCTCCCCTCAAAGGCCTTAACTCTCATTTCTTTCTTTCTCACTTTTTTCTCTCTGGCTTCCATTGCTGCCAGGGAGTTTCTGAGACCTCTGGGTTTCATGGCATCCACCATTCTGGTGCTCCCTCTGGCCAAATTTCACATGAGAAAATTTCAATGGTTTCGCCTTTGAAGTAGACGAAATTGTTAGTGAGTACAGTCTCCATACACTGATAAATCAAACTGGTGTCATTACTGTTCAAGTCTGTCCGTTTGACCACAGTTTCTAGAAACCATTCCAGGCCTTGGTTGTGGGATATTACTGAAAAGAGATCTTTAATGTCTGTAGTAACAAACAGGCCATCTGATAGAAATGGTAAGCTAGCCACACTTTCAAGGAAATGCCAGGTGTCCTTAAGTAGGTGTGTCTACTTCAAAAGATAATATTATAAGCAACACAGGGGAGTTGCTATAGTCACAGCCTCTGCTCCCATTTTTGCAAATATGGTACTTTGGACTTGGGAAACCAACATTGTCTTCAAGTCTCCATTTTTCTCTAATGTTGTGAGCTATGTAAGATATTTGGATGATATTTTCATTTTATGGAGGGAAGTGTTGGACCTCATTGAATTTCTCAGTAATTCAAACAATTCCTTACAGTTTATTCACAACAACACAAAGATGCTGTTAACTTTTTAGAAGTCACCATATATAATAATGTGGAGATGTACAGATATGACTCCAATATCTGTAGGAAACAGAATTTTTCCAACACCTGTTTACATTTTGGAAGCCAACATCCCTTGGGGCAGGAAAAAGAATTTAGTTAAAGGTCAGCTGATTTGCCTGAGCGTTTTTCAGAAGGAAGCTAGCTATATGAACCAACTTTTTAGGGACCGTGCCTACCCATCCGAGATGTTGGAAGATTTTTACAGCTGGGTTTTGGAACATATGAGTACTAGATATCTGGCCCTAATATGACACCGTCACTCACTTAATCTTAAGGAGCCTGCTGATAGTCACGAAGATATGTCCCAAGCTTTTGTGGTTGAATACAACAGGTTCTTTTTTTTCTTTAAAACAGGCAGTCAGCAGCCATTGGAGCATGTTTTTGGAACTTTTGGCATGACAAACCAGCTGAGTGAGTAACTGAAGTTCATCTACAAGAACAATAAGAATTTAAACTTTTATTTGAAAGTAACAGAGATTGCATTGACATTGTAGTTAGATATTCTGGAATGAAGTGCTTTGGCACCTGCAACCAATGCAGGTTTATTTTACAAGGTACATATTTTTATGTGGCAGGTTACCCCAATTTGTTATCAGTGAGAAGCAATTATAACTGTGAAACAAAAGGGGTTATTTACATTGCCTTTTGTTTTTCCTGCCCAGTATTTTATAATGGCAAGACTATTGAGGCATTGAGAAAAAGAATTTGCCAGCATGTTTATACGATTAAAAAGGAATGCAACGGAAATGCTCTATACAAGCACTCTATTATATGTAAAGGCTTTAAGAAATTTGTTTTTACAGTCTTGGAGAAAGTCCCATTGTCTATTATGGGGTGATTGGGAGCTCTGTTTAGAGCAGTGTGAGCTTTTTTGGCAACTACTCTTGGATGCAGGAGTTTACTCTGTTGGAGAGACAGGTTTGTCTCCCAGAGGCTGCCCCATCTCTGGAATAGACTTTCCATACATGTTAAACAGAGTACCTTGCTGACCTGATTCAAGTGCAACCTTGATGAGTGGATGGGATACCACAAATTTGTCCCAGGGGTTCCACCTGTGTCCCTCATTGACAGGGGTGACAAGTTCTGACTGAGGTTTCTTTTTGGGGGTAAACTCTTGGCTAGGCTTGTAAGGGCCCCAGGGCCATTAGCCTAGTATTCCCTATGATCCTATGAATAAATTACTTTATTTCCATTAAACCTGCACTTAAAGCTAAAGCTGCTAGTATTTGATTATGCATCTATTTGACCATATACATTTTTTTAAATTTATACTACTTTTAGGATTTTATTCTTAATTGTCAATTATTTCTTTTATTTTTACTAGCTGTTTGACACTGTCTTTTTAACTTAAATTCTTTTTGAGTTTGCTTTACAGTGTTGTATGTACACACTTTTTCTAACCACTGTCACTTCAAGTTTTTCTCATTTTCGTGCCATTTTGGCTTTTTAAGTGCATCCAGGAAGTCGTTTTATTATTTCTGAAGAAGTTTTTACTTTCTGGAACAAAAGCACTAAAACGGGATTAAAGCTATTCACTGTGACATCAGTGTGGCATTTTGTTATTTTTATTTGCTTGTATACCATTTTGTGGAGTTTGCTGGTTACCTGATTTTTTTATTGGAAACAGTGTTTATGTTTCAAAATGTCAGGACTTGCACTTTTGGGTCCTGCTTTTCTGCTAGGGACCATGCAATTTGCAAGCACAGACTAAAAAAGTGAAAACTTAAATAAAACATCAACACCTTATCATAAACAGAACACAGTTTAAGGGGTAACCACACACAGACCATAACCAACAGATAGGCTATGACTCCCCCCCAACCTCTAACTTTATCTTCATACTGTAGTTTGCAGCAGTAGTACAGTAATAACAGAAAGATGACTTTATACTACTCTGAAGAAGTCTTGTGTTATATGCAGATGAAAGCGCTCAGTTGTAGAATAAATCTTTGGAATACATTGAAATTCTTCTTGTGGTGTTGGTTCCTTAGTGTACTAGTGGACTGCACATGACCTTATACTACTTCATTCCTTGTACTATTTTCTTAACTGTTTGCAGATCTGAAATAGCTGTGTATATTTATGATGTTCTTCCTATGATCACTGTTGCAATATTACTAAGAAGTGGGTAATCCAGCTAAAGACAGTTGTGATTCAATGATAGCCTGAACAAAAATTTGTGCATAGGGAAAATACATGAAATCTTACTTTTTATTTCAAGAAAAAGTTGTATACAAGTTTTTTTTTTTTTGCTCAAAGCTGACCAAGCATCAGTTGACAATAAATTGAGAAAACAAATACTTGTGATGATACATATATCATATCTAGCAATAGTATTTGCCTTATCACCCCCCTGCCACACACACACACACACACACACACACACACACACACACACACACACACACACACACACACACACACACACACCTCAAAATAAGCAGTCTGTTTCTGTGTCTCCCTCTCTGATGTTAAATTAGTAAAAACAGACTATGAAGGATTAGTCCAGATAGATTCTTTCTCTCTGATACCCTCCATGTGGGAGGAATAAAAAGACACCTTGTTGAAGTTTCCAGTAGTTTATTCAATTAAGCAGTCCATCTACCTGCTTAACTTCAAGAGGGTATCAGATAGAGACTATCCTAGATTTGCTAGCTTAAGTGATTTTATTTGGACTAATCCTTTATTCTCTGTTTCTTGTTAGTCCTGTCACACTCTGGGTCACAGGTGGGATACCAAAATTCAGTCGAGCCCCCTGGATTACCTCTATCCTCTGGTGTTAAATTGGAATTAAAATTAAGGCACAAATGACTCCGGTTATATTTCAAGCTGCAGCTGTCATATGTATATACAGCATGCCTCCTCACCTCCTACCCACAAAAGACAGCCACTTTCTGTTTAACCATGTAATTTCAGTCTGGGGGAAAAACAAAATAAATAAAATATAAAACATATTTGATGTCAAACATATATAAACAACATGCATATGTATTCTCCCCCAAAAGATAGACACTTGTACATGCAAAAAATGTCAGATTGTGAAGAATATGAAAAAAATAATAATTACAGTAATATACTCAAATATATTACTTCTAGAGACAGTACAGTGCTCCTATGCACCCATATAAAGTTTGTGAAGAAAGTTAAAAAAATGGACACACTGTCCCCACCCCAACACAAGATATAGTGACCTATGAGGTTTGGGAGAAATGGTTGACAAATAATGACAACATTGTCACCCACCCACACAAGTACAGCAACCTTATGTCCACCCATGAGCAAGGCTGGATTTAGACTAGATAGAGTTCAGGACAGGGGCGATTACTAATCCATGTCAAAATCCACTTATACAACCTTGGTGTGTGGGGGCCACTAGCCTCCAAAAGTTATGAGGGTCTGGGTATTCTGTGATACATTTATCTCTATCTTTTTTTTTTTTTTGAGAGACAACTGTGAAACTGAGCAAGTGACAACAGGATCAGTTACTTTCATCCATTTAACCCAAACCAAGCAGTTATATCCGCTTTTATGTGTAATCCAGACATCTGATTGTGATAAGAGGAAGACAGTGCAATGAACTTCACCTTTGTAACAAACAGTTGCCACACATAAAATATTGCACATTGTTTTCCATAATTACATTAGTGCTACAAAGCCAAAATGAGAAGCAAACAACAGCAGGCAGCTAGTTATTTTCTTTCACAAAAGACAGCCACAGCAATTATATCGACTCTGTCTAGGCATATCAGGTGTTCAGTTAACTTTTCCATATTACTTTTCACAAAAGCACACTAGTCCTTTAAAGCCAGATAGTGACTGTTTAAAATGGGCTAATGCAAGGTCAGATAATTTCATCTGACTAATCACACCCCCCCCCCACCTAGCTGTCATAACCACGACATGCAATGGCTATGTAATATTTCACCTCCACAGTCCACACAAACAAGTTGCCATACATTAATGCATTTCAGTCCAAGTAGCTCATCACAAATCACAAAGACAAAAAAATATTGCCCAAAATACCTGGTTGATCACTACCAGCATTGTTGTAGAAAAACAGTAGCAATACATCACACCGTGCCATTCTCCTTATCCCAGCTGCCCACAGAGATTACAAAGCCAGAAATATTGTCCAACTTATCTGGTCAGTCAGTGCCATCATTGTAAAAACACTAATAATGCTTACCTCCCCATGTCATTCCCCTTATCCCAATCAGTCAGGGATCCTCAGAACGGTGGTAATATTTTTCTCAAGGGTTGTTTAAAGCTGTAGTCTCTCTCAAGCCCCCTCAGTTCTCTTTGTATGCCTCTCCTCCTTCCTCTTCCTCTCCTCTAAAGAAACATAGGGATACTTCTTCAAATGAAGAAGAGTCTGATTCTAAGGGGGATTCTTTAATTTATTCCTCTCAAATTCACACTCCTGTTCAATTTGAGTATGAAGAGGAGGACCCCATATTCTCCCATAGAGAAGCTTTCCGTTGAGGGCATATTGTTGAAGATGATGCAGCATTTTCAGTGGGGAGGTAAACAGCTGTCAGCCTTGCAAAAAGATAGTATAATCAGATGTATGTTGTGTCTTTCGGCTTTTCCTGGTTAGGGGTCGCCACAGCGGAACTCCGGTCCGCTAATGATTGGCAGTTGATTTTTACGTGCCGAGTTGCCAGCCCTGACGTACAACCTTCAACGAAGGTACACCCATTCAAGCATGTCTCCACGCAGAAGACGCTCTAGCTGAGAGTCGAACTGGTCAGCGTCTTACTGTGAGGCGACAACGCTACCGCAGCACCACCACCGCAGATGATGAGTCCCAAAACCATCTGCCACTCCTATTCCCGAGACATTGCAAGATACTTTTTCACAACTTCTATGAACCTCAACCTCCTGCCCGAAGAAGCCTGACAGATTTTATAAAGTCCCAGACTCCCACAAATTTTTCTAAGGGAACCCCCCCCCCCTTGTCTGACCCAGCTGTTTCACTGGAATATGATGAATTTACTAAATATCTGCCTTTCTACCTATACCCTTTCTAATAATACTGACAGTAGGGCTATTGCTAGGTATGGAAAAAAGGTTTATACTTCCTTATTCTTTCTTTCCATGCTCTCAGCTATTAGACACATGTGAATAGGTTTCTCTTATCTTTGTTAGGAGACATTGGTAAGGTCTTATCTGATATGCCTACTTCAGAGAACAAGTCTTCTGCTGTTTCTATACTAAATTCTGCCACTCGGTTAGAAAAGCATTATATTAAATGCAGTTATGATGCAGCCGCTGCCTCCTCCAGATGAGCAGTTCCTCTTCCTGAGGATATTAAATATACAATTCTAGATGCTTCATTGGATCTCTCTTTGATCCTGCAGCTGTTTACATTTTCAGGAATCTTCAGGAGAGAGGCAAAATTATGGAAGACTTTAAGCAGATCTTCCTCTCTCTTGTTTCCAAGTTTCAGACAAGCTACCCTTTTAAACAGGTCATTTTTTTATAAAGAGCAAAAGGCACCCCAAAAGAGTAAAATATATCCAAAAAGCAATCTCAAGACAAGCCCAAGCAGGAGTGAAAGGGGTCTAATCCCATACTTTCTGATAAATCAACCCTCTTGAGATTACCTGCCTCTGCCTCCTAACCCCCCCTCCTCAACTCAGTATACCCTTAATCACTCTATAAAATAAGGTTTCTCCTATCTTTCCAGTTTTGAAGACAGTCACCAAACACAATTGGGTTCTTTCAATAATTCATAGTGGTTACAGGATGTCATGGCTTTTTCCTCCAAACAGATCTGTCATTCATTTTGTCCCATCAAACCAACTCAACTTAATCCATCCTGTTGTACAACAATTATTACTTCAGGCTACAGTACAATTAGTTTCCCCTCAGCAGAATGGACATGTTCCTATTCAAGACTTTTCGTGGTCCCCAGAAAAGAAGGGAACATGCAGATCCATTTTGGATGTGTCGCTTCTCAGCCTATTTCTGAGAATTCCAAAATTCAAAATGCTTACCATGTGGTCTCTTCTTCCCATAACTGTACAGCAGTCCTTCTTGGATACCTCGGATGTAAAAGATAAGTACCTCCATGTTCCAGTCCACAGGACACTTTTAACATTCTCTGCTTAGCAATATCACTTTCAGTTATGTGCTTTTCCCTTTGGGCTTTCTACTGCTCCACTGATTTTCATAAAGTGTCTAGTTCCAGTTATTATTTTTTTGTAGGCTAAGATTTTCCTTTACTTAGACAACCTTCTCCTTCAGGCACCTACAAGTGAAAAGCTCCTAATGGACCTCAGCTTCACAAAAACTGTACTTCTCTGTCTGGGGTTGACTTTAAACCTCAAAAAGTCCAATCTCATTCCCTCTGAGAATCTAGCATTTCTGGGTTGCTTACTCAGTAACTTGTCAGTGACTGCTTCTCTTCCTCAGAACAAACTGACTTTCTTAAAGGAGTACTTCCAGTCTCCTCCTCTTTTTCTTCTAGATGTGACATCAGCAAGAGAGATCTTGAGGGCTCTAGGGTTTATGGCTTTCACCATTTTAATGATTTCTTGTATCAAAGACCATATGAGGAAGATTCAGTAGTACTGCAAAACTATATGGATTCAGCATTGCCAGCCTCTGAACTTTGTACTTCCTCTCTTGCCCTTTATCAAGAGGGGAGTGCCCTTTCTGGTTCTTTCCCATTGCTGAGATCTTTACACAGATGCTTCAGACCTGGCTTGGGAAGCTTGTCCTATGACTGTGAAAGTCCAGGGTATTTGGATCAAAAAGGACAAGTAGGACCACATTAAGAGAAACAAATGTGGTGACTCTAGCCTTATAGTACTTCCATCATCTCTAATCTATAGGTACTCTGAGTGTTTACAGATAATAAATACCACAGTGATGAGGTTCATAAACAAGCAAAGTGGGACAAGATCTGAATACCTCAGGAGTATGGATTAAAAAGGCTTCTATAATGGCAGCTAAGGATATGTGGGAAGAGACTTTACAAAAGATAATACAAAAACTGTAAAACCGGAAGCTCTTACTTATGGATATCAACAGTGAGATACTAGTAGTGAAAATGTTTTTAATTCCATTTAGTTTTATATATATATATATATATATATATATATATATATATATATATATATATATATATATATATATGTATCTGGTATATTGTAGTTAGGCCTATTTTTATCAACCAGAGCTGTGGACAATAATTAATAAAGAGTTGAAAGAATTTATCTGTGAGGGGAAGAGGAAAAGAGTTAAGTGGGATAAGCTGACCCCCCCCCAAAAAAAAAAATAAGGTGGTTTTAAAAATCCTCTACAGAGTAGTGTGTTAGAAATATTGGGTGAGCTAAAGGCTGTAACTAAGGAAATGATTTTTTAGTTGGGACACAAGATCTAAATTGCCTAGACATAGTAAGGCCTTATTAAATTTAATTCTGTTGAATGATAAAAAAGTAATTACTTGAAAAGAGAAATCAGTCTAAACCAATTGTATTTGAAA
The DNA here is from genome assembly GCF_019279795.1 of Protopterus annectens. Classification (NCBI taxonomy): domain Eukaryota; kingdom Metazoa; phylum Chordata; order Ceratodontiformes; family Protopteridae; genus Protopterus; species Protopterus annectens. The sequence goes on along the minus strand of NC_056750.1, from coordinate 287,451,488 downwards.
TATTGAATATTGTCAAAGAGATAAAAGAACTAGAAGATGGATCTGTAGAAAAGAGAAGGAGCATATTACGTATAAATAAATGGAATTTGTAGGAACAATATATGCAGAATAATGTATTTCCTTTTCTGTGCCTTTAAATTGTTTTTTTGATTGTATCCACTTTAGTTTCTGGAAAAAATATATATATATATATATATATATACTTGTTTCCAGCCTTTCTAAGGTAGTATAGTCCAGTTTTCAGGCTAGTGCTGAATTCAGGGCTGTGTTACAAGTCTCTGTGTTTGCCCATACCTTATTTGGATAGAAGGAAGTTTCTCTGTTCACCTGTGAGAGAGGGGAGCTTTGAGCAGCCTATCTGTCTCTGGAGGAGTGGTATCAGCCCAGAAATTAGTAGTTTATTGGCCATTTTGGGCTAATTTCTCTCTCTTTCATTTCCCTGCTATAAAAACTGCATTTGTTCTGTGCACTGGGCAGCACTGGTTAACTAGGGTATAACTATTCCTGGCTCCACAAAGTCTCCTCTTCAATTTTTCCCTTGGAACTAGACAAACTTTCAACTTAAGCACTCAAACCATTAATTTCTCAGCCCGGCACTTGCTTAAAGCTCATAGCAAGCACTTATAAACTCTAGCACTAGATCCCCCTATACTGTACAGAGGGACAAGGCTCTCTATTCGACCTTACCAGCCAATCAGTAAAACAGTTCACTGTACCTATCCAGGCATGTCCAAAGAGCAGTTTCAGGTGTACTCTCCAGTCGAACTGGTGAATCTGGGCATTTTGAGGCAATGTTACAACTGCCTCGTACACAGACAACCCTCTCCTCCTATCCTCCTACCACCAAACACTAATACATGCGAGAGATGCAATTATATAGCCAAACTGGAGGCTAAGCTCTCTCAACCCAAGACTGGATCAGACAGTCAAGAGGAGAAGGGAAATACTTGCATCACACCACCAGTCTCACATAGACCCATTAAACCAGCACAGGCAAAAAAACACACATAAATGCACAAAAACATACTCAGAGGCTCTAAATAAAAATCTGCAAAAGCAACAGAGACCTCCAAACCAGACATCCAGGCAACCTCCGCCCCCCCCAACACAAACCATGAAACACATACTTCACAAAACCAGTGTGCCATGCAGTCACAGCCCTAAGGCAAAATAACATACCCAACACACTAGTAATAGATGACTCTATAGTCAGGCACACTGACGTCCCACTTACTAGGCCGAATAAGGAGAAGGTTACTGTTAGCTGCCTGTCGGGTGCCAGGATCCGCCACATAACACAAGCACTCAGGTCACTCCAGAACAAGTACAAATACAACTCTGTCACTGTCCATGTTGGTGTGAATGACCTGAGCTGTACCTTCCTGAACTACATGAAAAGAGACATGGAAGAGCTCTCTGATCATGTAGACCAGACCGGTATGACCCTGACCCTGAGTAGCATCCTGCCCTCACCAAGAATGATACCATGGTATAAAGAAAAAAATGATCAATATCAACAACTGGCTAAGTTTTTGGTGTCATTCAAAGGGGATCCAGTGTCTGTCTGCCTGGGATGACATGCTCGACAAGCCACGCTACTTCGTTAGAGATGGCTCGCGCCTGTCACCCTTAGGCTTTCGAATACAGGCCAAGGCTCTTGCCACCCCCCCATAGTGCCTTTTTTAGACAAGGTTCAAAAGACAAACCCACTGCTGTAAATAGCACAAGTAACAAAAAACTGAGATGCTACTCAGTGCCAGAAGTTTAAACCTCAAAATGCACACACTTGAGGCACTCCTCAGTATGGAGAAAATCGATATATGTGCAGTAACAGAAACCTGGTTTAAGGCTCCAGAGAGCACCCCAGCACTACCAGGCTACAACTCATACCATACATTTTGGCCACAGAACCCGGAATGAAATACAAAAGGTGGGGGTGTATCCATATTCATCAAGGATACCCACACCTCCAGGTTAGTGGCACAGCACGATGCTTCAGAGATCATCCACGTGCAGCTAACAATGGGCAAAACTACAATTCAAATTGTAACTTGCTACAGATCACCCACCATGTCCCAGGACCCCCATTCCATGTTTCTGGAAACACTGGGAAACATAAAGGTCCTACCAAACACCCTAATATTGTGTGATTTCAATTACCCAAACATTAACTGGGAGAACTACTCAAGTACTAACTCCCTTGCCCAACATTTCCTAGAATTTATAAACTCAAACGCCCTGGATCAACTGGTCAACACTCCCACAAGAGGTGACAACATATTGGACCTGGTCATCACCAACATGGGAGACCGGTGTTCCACACCGGAGGTCAACCCCTCGCTGGTTAGATCTGACCAGAAACAAATCACTCTGGATATCCACATTTTGCCCCCACCCCCGGTCAAGGAAACCACTTTGAAAAACTTTTCAAAAGCAAACTTCATGTTACTTGAGACCGAGGTGGAAAGTTTCAAAACCCCCATGCTAAAGGATAATGCTGTCCAAGCTGCAAAATCCTTTACTAATGCATTCTATGGGCACCTACAAGAATGCATGGATTGTGCTATCCCAAGCAAAGCCAAGATTCACTCCTCCAAGAAAAGGAAACCAGTCTGGTGGACCCCTACCATAAACAAGCCATACAACAGAAGGAGGAAACTAGTACAGAAAAGAGCAAAATCCCAAGAAGGGAAGACATCCCTGATCAGTATCAGCAATAAACTACGATCCCTCATAAAATCATCCAAGGCTAGCTTTGAAAGAAAAATTGCCAAGGACTCTAAAGATAACCACAAGGCATTCTTTAGCTATGTCAAGAATCTAAGTGGCAATGGTCAGATCTGCTCAGAGGTAGTGCAGAATGGCACAAAATACACTGAACCGACCGATATCGCCAACATTCTGGCAGACAGGTTCAGTGCAATATTCACCCCAAAAGGGTCCATAACCATACCAGAAGAATGTAGAGTCCCTGAAATCACAGACACTCAGGTTAAAACAGCCCTCTCCAGAGCCAAAAACACAGCATCAATGGGACAGGACGGTGTCCCAGGCTGTGTCCTACATGAGTTCAAAGATGAACTAACCCCTCACCTAAACACACTGTTCAAACTCAGCCTCTCCACAGGCTACGTACCCATAGAGTGGCGCACAGCAATGGTTATTCCACTCCACAAAGGTGGAGCCACAACAGACCCCAGGAACTATCGCCCTATAATCCTGACTAGCTTGGTCTGCAAGGCTATGGATCTCATCATCATGGAACTCATTAACAGAGACATTGGGAACCTCCAAACACTGGACCCTACCCAGTTGCACTTTGTTAAGGGTAGATCTTGCCTCCTAAACCTGGTGGACTTCTTTGAGACAGTTACTAAGGCTATGGATGAGGGAAAGGTGGTACACACAGCCTACCTAGACCTCACAAAGGTCTTTGACACCATTCCCCATTCTGGTATTATAGACAAGCTCACCAGCCTAAACATAAACCCCTGTGTCACAAGATGGGTTGCCAACTGGCTCACGGACAGAACCCACATGGTGAGAGTTGGGGGAGCTAGGTCCGACTCTAAACCGGATACATGTGGCATTCCCCATGGCTCAGTCTTAGGACCCCTCCTGTTCGGCATATGCTTCTCAGAGGTACAGGCAAGGACAGGAGGACTATGGCTGACCAAGTTCACAGACGACTGCAAACTAGGGGCTATAATTGACTCTCCGGCTGACACAGACATCCTTCAAAAGGGTCTCACTGAGACGGATACCTGGTGTCAAAATCATGGCCTCAAGCTAAATGCCAAAAAGTGCATAGTCATCCCCTTTGGAAAAAACAAAGTACTCACAAATTACCACATAGGTGGTAGTCCCCTAAATATGGAAGACGTAATAAGGGATCTGGGGACCCAAGTAGATAGTAATCTCTCCTTTGATAATCACATTGCCAAAGTGGTTAGAAAATCCTTCTGTGTGGCCCACTTCATCACAAAAGGGTCCGCATCCAGATCAAAAGAGGTCATTGTGCCCCTCTACTCATCACTCATCAGACACATCATAGAGTACAACTCTCCATTTGGGATGTACCTTACAAGACACCTGCAACAGCTGGAAAGACCACAGAAGTACCTCACCAAGAGGATAACTGGCCTCAAACAGATGCCCTATGCAGCTCGACCGAAGAAACTCCAGCTGTACACGGTTGTATACCGCCTACTCAGGGGTGATCTCTGCCTGACATACAAGGCCATGTCCAACCCAGAACTGATGGACATGCTCCACCTAAAGAACACCATATCCCCTCGAGCCACATGCTCTAGGGATCCAAACCTCACCACAACAATAAATAGGATGTGCTGGAGGGATAGATTCCTGTCCCAGAGACTTCCCATGCTTTGGAACAAGATTCCAATCTACATTAGGCAGAGCTCCTCACTAACACTCTTCAAGAGAAACCTTGACGAGTGGATGGGAAACAGAAAGTTTACCCCGGGGATCACTTCAGTGGCTCTGCTGGACAGAGGCACAGGGAACTAATCTAAAGGGGTGGCGAAAGCCAACACATTCTGGCTAGGCTTATAAATGCCTTCGGGCAGATAGCCTAGTACCTACCTATGAATCTATGTATAGGAGGAGGAATACAGTTTAAGAGAAGGCAGTAATTCAGCAATTCATGCAATGAACTGAGAGAGAGTTGTAAAGAAAGAGAACATGTATAATATGCGTAAATGGAAAATGTTAATATGGATTGTTTTCTTTTCTGTTAATGTATGTGTGCCTATGTCTTAAGTGATAATTTAATAAAGATGTTTATAAAACAGATTGTGGTATCTTGGAGAATTTGCTTTTGTCTGAGATACATTTTCAGAGTTAATATAATTAATTACCAGGGGTGTGGGAGTACAAAAATGCTTACTGATGGGACAGTAAATTTCGGTTGTCACTGTTTCACTCTGGGTTTGTTACTTAGTGACTGTAGTTTTGCATGTTAAATACTCATATATCAAACTTTAGCCATGAAGTCCAGTACAATCTGTTAAGTTTCTGTAGGGCAGGTAGCTAAGGATCAGGTTCGAAAGAAAGGCCTCAGAAAATGTTCCAGAAGCATTTATTAACAAGAGAAATTGCTAGTGCTTTGTATTTTAGCAGCTTCTCCATTTTCACAAGTGTAATCTTGGGGGAGGATAAAGGCTTAATACCCCTTATAAAATATTCTCTAAGAATAAGGTATTACCACAATTAGTATCTCATAAAAGACACCAACTGGACAACCACAACAAATTTCTTCACTTTAATAAAACTGTTGATAAAAAGGACAAGCGCTTTCACATAAAACATATGCTTCTTCATATCCTATAAAAATAAAACAATGGCATTTTGTATATAGTACAAACCAACCAATCATAAACATAGAAAATTGGCACCAAGAATGACATCATAGCTAATAACAATTAACTAAAACAAGATTATTATCTATTTTTTATTATATATTTTTAATTTCCGCCCACTCAAAACAGGTTTGATGTTAACTTGACTATTCAATCCTGGATGCTTATGTGCTTGCATCCTGAGAATCCACTTTAATTCTACCTGTTCCAAATAATTATTATTGTCACCACCCCTTACATTTTTAAATATATGTTGTAAAACTCTAAAAGAAAACTGGTGTCTAGGGAACTCTACCTGATGTTTGGCTAGGGCATTCTTAATAGCTCCCTTCCTCATGCCTGAGAGGTGTTTGTATACTCTATCCCTTAACCGTTGAGAGGTCTTAACCCACATAAAAACAGGAACATGAATCACAGGTGGCCAAATACACTAACTTTGTAGTGGTATAGTCAGCATAGAATCTAGGTATAAATTTAAAGGCTATAGTGGGATGTTGAAACACTTGCTCTTTTGTCAAAGCCTTGCATACACTACAGTGTCTGCAGGGATAAGTCCCTACTCGTTGACCATATTGTGTCACTCTACTTTTCTCATTACATAGCAGTTGTTTAAGGTTGTTATGATTCTGATATGTAAAACTTGGTGCATCTCCAACTAAGCTAGTAGTTTTACTGTCCAAAGTTAGTATAGACCAATGTTTCTGTATAATATTTTTATAACATTATTATTACTAGAAAAGTTGGTTACAAAGGGAGTCTGTTGCCTTCTCTTTTTTCTCCTATTCATATCACTGACCCTACTAACCATCTGGTTTGGTGTATTTGCAACTGTCATCAGTTTACTATGACTAGAACCAGACAACATAACATTCAAATTTCCCGTGTTATGATCATGGTTAGCTATCCAGCCAGCCATGGCCATGTCCTGTACCTCTCTAACAGTTGTATTATTGTATCCTCTCTCGATGTCCAGGGTTATCAGTTTGTGGTCGGATCTGACCAAGGAGGGAGTGATAACGGGTGTGGTACAATGGGCGCCCATATTTGTGATGATTAAATCCAATATGTTGTCCCCTCTAGTGGGGGAACATACTAGTTGTTCAAGGGCATTTGAATTTATAAATTCTATGAATCGCTGAGCATAGGAGTTGGAAATTGGTAGTTCGCCCAGTCTATACCAGGGTAGTTGAAATCACCCAAGATTATGGTGTTGGGTAGGACCTTTATATTTTCCAATGTCTCAAGGAATGCAGAGTGAGCATCTTGGGACATGGTGGGCGATCTATAACCGGCTACGACTTGAAATGTGGTTTTGCCTGCTGATAGTTGTGCATGGATGATCTCTGGGGCATCATGCTGTGCTACTAACCTGGAGATATGGGTATCCTTGATGAATATGGATACACCTCCGCTCTTTGTTACTCCGGTAACTGAGGCCGGAAGGTATGATATGAATTGTAACCAGGTTTCCGTCACTGCACAAACATCGATTTTCTCCATGCTGAGGAGAGCCTCGAGTGTGTGCATTTTGAGGTTGAGACTTCTGGCGTTGAGTAGCATTACCCTTAGTTTTTGGTTACCTGTGCTGGTTACAGTGGTTGGTTTGTCCTTTGAGCCTTGCCTAAAAAGGCACTATGGGGATGGCAAGAGCCTTGGCCAGTATTCGAAAACCTAGGGGTGACAGGTGCAACCCATCTCTGGCAAAACAGCGTGGCTTGTCTATCATGTCATCCCAGGCAGACAGACACTGGATCCCCTTAGAATGACACCAGAAGCTTAGCCAATTGTTGAAATTGATCATTTTGTCTTTGTATTGTGGTATCATTCTAGGTGAAGGTAGTATGCTACTCAAGGTCAGGGTCATACCAGTTTGGGCTGCATGATCAGAGAGCTCCTCAATGTCTCTTTTCATGTAGTCCAGGGAGGTACGTCTTAGATCATTCACACCAACATGTACAATGACAGCGTCATACTTGTACTTGTTCTGGAGTGACCTAAGTGCCTGTGTTATGTGGCGGATCCGAGCACCCGACAGGCAGCTGACAGTAACCTTCTCCTTGTTCAGCCTGGTGAGTGGAACATCCATGTGCCTTACTATAGAGTCTCCTATTACTAGCGTGTTAGGTATGGTGTTTTGCCTTAAGGGCTGTTGTGAGGCACACTGCTGAGGTGAATTATGTGTTTTCTGGCTTGTGTTTGGGGGTGCAAGTTGCTTGCTTGTCTGCTTTGGAGGGCACTGTTTCTTTTTCAGATTGGTACCTAGTGCCTCGCAATATGTTTTTGTGTATTTATGCGTATGTTTTCCGGTGTTTGTTCTGTAGATTCATGTGTGACAGGTGGTGTGATGCAAGTGTGTCCCTTATCCTCTTGACTGTTACACTCATGGGTTGAGAGCGCTTAGCATCCAGTCTGGCTGTGTATTTGCATCTCTCACAAGTGTTTGTGTCTAGAGGTAAGAGGAGAGGGTTGTCTGTATACATGAGGCAGTTGTGACATTGCCTCAGGATGCCCAATTCCACCAGATGAACTGGAGAGTACACCTGAAGCTGACCTCTGGACATGCTTTGAAGAGTAAATTGAACTTAAGTCCTGCGGACGATCGATGGTCTTATGCTATATTATAATAGTGCTGTCTAGGAAATTTGGAGAATAATAATGCAAGACCGCGCAAAAAGAGAGTTGCAGGGTTTTTCCTCTAGATAAGTGAGGAAAGTGAGTACAAGAGCTGTTTTTCTCTAAGCAAGTGAGAAAAGTAAGTACAAAAAACTGTTTTCCTCTAGGTAATGAGGAAGATAGAGTGCTATAGTAATTAGTAGCTTATTTAGTGCTTACAAGTTCTAAACAAGTGCTGAGCATGAACAAGCAAATTTAAGTGCTAAAACTAAGAATCTATATCTGCACTAGATGAGTTACAGGACAGAAGCAAGTGCAAATACAGGCTTTCAAATCAGAAAGTTGAGAAAGATGGAAGAGATTGCCCAAACAGCCAATAACTACAAATTCTGGGCCAGAACCACTACTTATGTGGTAGACAGGTTACCTAGTGCTTACCACTCCCACTGATAAGCTAGAAGGCTTCCCTCCAACGCAGAAAGGCTTGGGGGACTCAGAAGCTTACATACAGTCCTGGATACAGCAAATCTGTATCTGGAACACTAGTTACAGTAAAGGTAGGAAACAGGCTTACAGTTTTTTTTTTTTTTTTTACAAAAAAGTAGCAAAAGCATAGGCCAACTAGGCGTCCGCCTAGGGTGCCGGTGTAGCAGGGGCACTTTTCCAGTATTTATTTGGTGTAGGTAGACCGGGATGGGGTCACCATGTAATGTGTTGGGGGGCGCTGTGGAGCTGTTTTGCCTAGGGCACCAGTTGAGTTAGGGCCGCTCCTGAAAACAGTAGTAAAAAACAATTCACATACAGTGCAAGCTAGCACACTTGAGTATGCAGCAATATTAGACCAAACACAGTTTAAAAAAATGCAATTAAATTAAAAAGGACTAAAAGCAAGTGCAGAAAGAGTTTATTAGGTAGAACTTTTTAATATTAGTACTGCTATCTTGAGCAGCTGACAAAATAAAAGAATCTACATGCATTTCTGAAATAAAAGCAATCTATAACTGATAAGTACAATTATTTATTAATTGTAAACCCTCCATGTTGTCTTCCAAAATTGCCATTTTGCAGAGAGATTATTAGGGGAAGAGCAAAATTTTGAGCCAAAATCGGGTACAGTTGAGAGGTTTGGATATCACTAATTCTATAAAGCAATTTATTTGCACACACCTCTCAACCTGTTAATGCAGGAAATCTGGACAAGGCCAAATATATTGGGGGAACATATAAACAGTACTAAAAATTTCTCTTGTATAAACTGAGACAGTTGATAGAATAACAGGTCTTGCTTTAGCATGCATTTTTCTGAAGGTTATGAAGTCTGAAACTCAGTGTCTGTCATTATTTAGTGACTTCATTCCTAAATGATTTGACAGAAAACCACAAATTTTATGAGGAACAAACCAAAAATAAGAAGCAAAAATCTCTTCATTCTGCAAAAATCTGGACAGTTGAGAGGTATAGTTCAGCCAGGGCTGTCTGAGTTTGCTGCCATTCCCCCCCTCACAAAATCATGGTCGAATGGAGCTTCCCCCCCTACAGCCATTCCAGTGAACCATTACTTGGCTATTTCACCCCATTTACCATAAACACTAACCGGGAAAAGCCGAAAAACAAAAACCATAAACACTAATGTGCATACTGCTTTACTTCTGTGATGATTTGGACTTCATTTGAAAGTTTTATTTTGCATTTTACAGTGCAAACACTAATAGATATCATATCTGCTAAACAAAGCAATGCAGTCTCACAATGGAAACAGACTTTTAGCATTAAAACTTCTCTGCCCTAGAAAACTCACATTCACTGAAACAGCATTGAAACCTACATTCAAAGAAAATACATTTTGCCAGTGGCAGATTAACTTTGGGTTTGGACTGTTTTCAAATCTCAGGCCCCTTGCACATGAAACATACACATGCTCTTTCATACACCTTCCTGATTGTATTACATTATATTCCTTGAACAATACAGTACAGTTTTAGAGGGTGTTTTAAATTTGTTTTGAAATTTTTCCAGTAAACAATGAAACAAAATGCATGCACCAGTAATGACAAAACTGCCCAGTTCAGAACATTTCCATCATAAAAGTCTACTCAAACTTCTTACATTCCACCAGTATCAGTACATATGCACAATCTCTGAAGTAAAAGTCATCTAAATAATTCCACATTAAATAGATCTGTAACTAATGAAGAGGCTGCTGCTAGCAAACAACTCTGTATTTCATTGTTTCATCTACAAATAAAGTGCCCGTTACCCTTGAGGAATAAATTGCCTATCTTACACTAAAAAATTATAAGCTAGCAGTATTGCAATAGGGAATGGATGGCAAACAATAACAGGTTCATGGTTACTAGGTATCTTCGCCAAAAAGGAGTGCAGCATCCACCCCCTTTGCAAAGTAAAGTATCAGCAATGCATCTATCTACTGTGGGAGTAGAACCCACAGCCTTCTGCATCAAAAGCAAGTATACTACCTGTTGTGCTATTAACAAGGCAAACAGACTCTGCATAAGCAGCACTAAACTTTTGCTCCCCTGCAGCTCTCAGCTTCTTGTAAAATCTACTCACTCAGCTGTATCTCCGAACTTTGCAGCACAAAGAAATCTGGAAAAAGCCAAAGTTTAATGTGGGGGGGGGACAAAAGCCCAAAAACCAGGGACACATTTTAAACATTGCTTGTATAATGTTGGACAGTTGCTAGAATAAAATGCTGTGTTACCACCATACATTTCACTGCCAAGCCTTAAACCCAGAACCCTGTGCAAAACAGTCAGAGCAACATACCACTATGCCAAATCAGCTGTTTTGTGAAAGAGGAAAACGGAAACTTAAATGGCTACCATTTAGTGAATTCAGTTCTCACCATAGCACAGCTGTCAACCTCTTAGCACAAAACACCTGAACAAAGCCAATAATGGGTGAATACAGCCCCCAAACATTCAGTGAATTCAGTTCTCACCATAGCTCTCAATCTCTTAGCAAAAAACACCCGGAGAAAGCCAGTAATGGGGGAATATAGCCCCCAAACATATTCAGTGAATTCAGTTCTTACCATAGCTCTCAACCTTAGCACAAAAAATCTGGATGAAGCCAATAATGGGGGAATACAATCCCAAAACTAGGGACAAATTTCAAATATCCATCCTATACACTTAGAAAATTGCTAGAATAAAAGCTTTTGCGTTACCATGCACTTTCTGAAGAATATGAAGTCACAGGCCCCTTGCACACGAAACATACACAATGTGTGTCATTTTTAACATTTATTAACCAGGAAAGTCTGACTTGGAACAAAAGCTAATTTTTAGCAGAGGCCCAGGGAGAACAGATAGACATGTCTTTGTAATATGGGAGGACACTAGAGGAAACAAACACAGGGAGGGCATACAGACTCCACAGAAAAGGTAAGGCACCCCAGCCAAGAATCAAACCAGAGAACCTGTAGGTGTCGGGCAACAATGCTACCACTGCACCAATGAACTACCAGCTTTGCATGGACACAAATACAGAAACTACAGATTTTATGAGGAATAGAACAAGTATGAGGGAAAAATCTGCAATGTCTTTACAAATGGTGGTGGGTAGGGAATTCAGGCTCCTGCCACCTGGGCTCAAGGTACAGGGTTTAAGCCTTATTCACTACCCACCACCATGTAGCACCTGGGGCATCATATATATATATATATATATATATATATATATATATATATATATGTATAAGGCATGACGGATCTCACCATATCGAGAAGCAGAAGTGACCAAAAGTATGTAGATAGTATAAGCAGAACTTTTATACTGAATGTGGTATAAATGTTCATTTACTTTAGCTGAATATGTTTCTATAGGTTGAGTCTCTTAATGACACAATTAAAGCTGTATAAAAGGAGGGATAAGGAAAGCCCTTGAGGAGTTTGGTTTGTTTTTTTGAAGGAGTAGGTGGGATGTGATGTCTGGAACAGCAGCTCTGGAAGTAAGACAACAGAGGGAACTGAAAGAAGACACCAAGAGGAAGCTAGTCAGGAGCTATCAATTAGAGAGAGAGAGAGACAGACAGACAGAGAGAGAGAAAGAGAGAGAGAGACAGAGAGAGAGAGAGAGAGAGAGAGGGAGGGATATACTTACTAAAACAGATGGTAACCCAGCAGGAATACAAATGCATATTTTTAACTTTTTTTTGTAATAAGCAACCCAGTTTTTTAAAACTGATTCCTCTGCTGCCTTTAATATTCTGCAACACATAAGCGTGCGCATACACACCAACACACACACGCACAAACACACACGTGCATAAGCTCACACGCACACATGCAAACAAGCACAATCAATGGATGCACACAATCACATGTACACACTCTCATACAGACAGATACAGACACCCAAATATGTACATATGTTTAACCTGTTTTAACTCTGCATTTCTTGTGAACATCGAGATGGCAAGAAGAGTCTTGCAGTTATGCTTCTAAAGAACAACAGGAAATTAAAGCTTACAACAGACAATGTTTTAATAACAAATGGTGTAATGAGAGAGAGCCAGGAACCTAGTAATCATGAGACTTAGTTCTCAGAAATGGAGTAGATCATACGTCTTAACCTCTCAGCACAAAAATCTGAACAAAGCCTAAAATGAAAGGGGGCAAAAGTCCAAAAATAGGGACAGATTTTAAATATTGTTCTTACAAACTTAGAAAATTGCTAGAATAACAGGCTTTGTTTCAGCATGCATTTTCTTGAAGGCTATGAAGACTGAAACTCAAATACCTGTCATTATTTGTTGACTTTAATCCTCAGTTAATTGTCAGAAAACCATAAATTTTATGAGGAACAGACCAAAAATATCAGACAAAAATCTGGACAGCATGCAAAAATGTGGACAGTATTTACTGGTGACCTGTCCATTTTCCTGTGATGTACAATGGCTATCATGAACAGAAATGATGAAGCTGGTCTTTTGCCATTTGGAGATAATGTTGCATGACATTAATGCCAGCTAGTTTTGTTCACAGTTCTAATAGTATTAAAATGAAAAGTATAAGACTTTGTCAATGACTATTTTATCAGGAGTTTCCTTTGCACACAAAGTAATAATCTGTAGTGTTTTCCCTCTTTTTCAAGGAGTTCTTGAGTGCCTGGCTCCTTGGGACACAAGAATGGAACCTGGACATGAGCCAGATAATCTTCTGAGTTCATCTACTGCCTTAGGTACTTGGGGTGAGTAGGATAGCATTTGGGTTCATCCACTGGCTTAGGTACTTGGGGGGAGTAGGATAGCATTTGGGTTCATCCACTGGCTTAGGTACTTGGGGGGAGTAGGATAGCATTTGGGTTCATCCACTGGCTTAGGTACTTGGGGGGAGTAGGACAGCATTTGGGTTCATCCACTGGCTTAGGTACTTGGGGGGAGTAGGCTAGCTCACTAGGAAGGAGTGGCTTTTTCCACACTGGGAGGTGCAAAGGAGTTTCTACCTGCAATATGACCTGTCTTTAGTAATGGAGATAGTGTTGTAATTAAGTGGTGGTTTGCCATTAACATTTTGATATTGGAAGCTGGAGCTAAATGATGTTATATATGGTGATGCAAATGATATCCATAGCTCTGCATAGATAAGGCAGTGAAAAATTACCCAATGTGCAGGGCAGCATATGTAAAGCTGCCAGCTAGGTTTCTCTGAACCACTTCCCTTCCCATCCCACCATGGGTGCAGTGCCAGCCCCTGATATTTGTACTAAGGACACTAAAGGCAAAATGGGGCAATTTGAGCAGATTCAGAGTAGCTTATGATTAGCTAGAGTGCACACAAAGGGGGCCAAAACAAAAGGGCAAGTTGCTTTGACCTGTAGAGAATGTTACATGATTTTCACATGCAACCTAATACAACAAAGTAAAGCAGCTTAGTATTTTTCTTAGTTTTATTTTTCAGAAATTGAGGGTGAGGGTTGAACAACTTGATTCATCTTAAATTCTAGAGTTTCTTTAATGCTGATGTACTCCTTACCTCTTTTTCATAAATATAAATAGTATGGATAATATAAAAGAGAAATGAGTATTGAAATGAGCTCTGACAGTTGACACACTAAAAGCACTGAAATGATGATGTGAAGTTGTTCGATCTCGCCGTTTGTTCTTACACACGGGTTCGGAGCCGAACCCTCGGCTCCGAGTCGGCCACATTCCAAGCTCTGCGTCTAAGAGAAGCTCGAGGCACAGTCCCTATCCCATGATCCCCAGATCTAGTTTGCCGCTGCAACAGGTCTCGTCGAGTGAGAGCTCGGGCCAGTATACTCTATATTTTTTCTACTTATATATACATATATTTAGCTAAAATTCTTTAATTGTTGAAGTTTTTTATTGGATAGCATAGTTAGTATAGTATAGTTATGTGTGTGTGTTTTAATTAGCGTTAGCTTGTTTGGGAGTGGCTGCCCCTAGACCTTAGGCCATTTTCCCTTTTTTCTGTCAGGGCTCTGGCAGAAACTGTTACTGATAATTCCCTAGTTAATCGATAGTTTCCTTACTAGTTGTGTGTTTTCTTAGTGACAGTACATTTTATATATTTCTCTTACTTATATAAATACATATAGATATATATATATCTAGCCTAATATACTTAGACTACTGTTATTATTATTAGGATTAGTGTGGTGTGCTTTTTACATATACAGTTGCATTTGCTTTTCTTTGAGGAAAAAATGTCAGAAAAAGCCAAATCTGGCTTTAAACGTTGCCAGTGTGGACAGAAAATGTCCATTACTGACAACCATGTTTCCTGCATATACTGTCTGGGTCCTCTCCATCTTCAAGAGGATTGTTCCATCTGCCACTCATTTAGTGGCAGAGTGATGATGGACAGACGCAGGAAACTGGTTGAGAGAGGTCTCCTGAAGCCGGAGTTTCAGGAGACATTGGACAAGGCAGACCAGTTATCGAAGGCTTCGAAGGGGTTGAAGTCTTCGAAGGTATCGGAGCCCAGGTCGTCGGCTCCGAGTACCTCATCTAAGATTCGGTTGCTGGCTCCACAGACCTTGGAGCCGAGCACCGAGATACTGACTCGAGTCGAGCTCCAGGTCTTGGAGCCAGTATCAGAGGTACCCCCTTCATCGATCCTTCGCTCGGTGACATCTTCGGCCCCTTCGACCCATTCCTCCAGACTGTCTGACACCGATGTGGATCGAGTGGTACAGAAACTGATGGAGAACATGGCCGTATCCAAACTGATTGCCATTTCTTCCCAGTTGGTTTCGAAGCTTGAGACCCTTCCTGTCCCATCTCTTGATCCTCCTTCGAGACCCGTCGAGTCATCGGAGCCGGGAGTCGAGGATCTGATGATCGTTGATCCACCGGGGCCGAAGCCTTCTTTAGTGCTTTCGGCTCCGCTGACCTCGACACCCTCGGTACCCTTCGAGGGGTCTCGGAGCCGACAGTCTCTCCTCGGTTCTGGGGCGGAGAGTCGAACCGAAGTTTCGATTCCGACTCTTCCCCTCGGGGCCTCGGCGCAGATTAGTTCGGCTCCGTCCTCTGGATCGGAGCCCGTGGTTCCAGGCCCGGGGAGGCCACCGTCTTCTTCGGAACCGGTGGAGCCCTCGGCCCGGGGCTCCGGTGCTTTCGAGGCCATGAGGAAGGTCTTGCCTGGTAAGACTTTCACATCATCAGACTCTTCTTCTCCCTCCCCAAAGGGTCCATGTTCTGTCTCTGCACCACTGATCCCGGCCAAGCGTAGAGACCAAAGGCCTCAGTCAACTCCAGAGGGTGGACCCTGCTCCTCGGAAGCTTCACCAGATGCCCCCTCTGATGATGTCCCGAGGAAGAGGTTGTGCAAGACGAGGCACATTGATTCCCACTGGAATCTCTGACATCGGATACTGACTTGGATGAGTCAGAGGGGTCCCCACGGTCCTCCTCGGAGGATGTCTCGTTTGCCGACATCCTTGAAATTCTCAAGCAGAGGGGTGACTGGCAGTCCCTTGCCCCCACTGAGGACGAGTCGGTGTTACTGAAGGCTTTTGGGGCTCAACCTTCCACCTCCTGGGTAACTCCGCCCTTCGACGAGTTAATGGAGTTAATAGCTCGAAGGGCATGGGAGTCCCCTGACACATTGGAACCAGTCCCTCGGAGGCCCAATAAGTACATCACTGCCCCGCAGGATAAGGCGTACCTCACCAAAGGGGTCCCAGTTGATGCTATGGTGGTGGCGGCGGCCACCAAGAAGGAAATGTCTGAAGCATCTTCCTCTGTTCATCCTCCTAATAAGGACTCCAGGACGATGGACAGGCACGGGAAGCGCATTTTTAGTTCAGCAACATTTTCCATGCGATCACTGAACTACCTCACTCATTTTACCCGTCTTCAGAGAGATCTCCTCAAGGAGTTGGGAGATACTCTTCAGGCTACCACAGATGCTGCGGTCGCAGACAAGGTGACAGCACAGCGCAATACCCTAAACTCTATCGTGAACTCATCCATGCGGCTCATTTCATATGCAGCCGAAGGATCGAGTAGGGCTGCAGCTTCAGCGATCGCTCTGAGGAGACAATCCTGGATGCGTCTATGCTCCTTTGCGGAAGCCTTTAAGTCTTCCTTTGCTAATGCCCCTTTTGATGGCTCCTCCTTGTTTGGGCCCAAAGTGAAGGAGACGCTCACTAGGTGTGAGCAAGAAGGAAAGACCCTGTCTGCAGTAGGGGTCCATTTTTCCGCCCCTTCTAGACCATACCCCAAAGGGCAAAGAGGTGGAAAAATGTGGTTCTGGAAGACTCAGGGAGCTTTCCAATCCATACCTAGTGAAACCCCCTCCAGAGGCAGAGGAGGGGGAAGGAATGGAAGACGCCACCCAGGTGGCAGAGGGGGTCCGCAGAACCAGGGCGACAGGGATAGCGTCCCTGGCAAGCCCTTCCAGCACTCCTGAGTGGAGGCCCGGCTGTCCTGCTGTGGAGGCAGTCGGGGGTCTCTTGGCTTTATACCCAGAGGCCTGGCTAAATCTCACTTCAGATTCCTGGGTAAAAAGCATAATAACCAGAGGATACAACATCCCGTTCTTAAACAATCCTCCTATCCAAAAAAGATTCCCAGATGTTCCACCCAATCTGAGGGATCAGGCAGCCATAGAAATACAAAGGCTGTTAGAAAAAAGAGTCATCCAGCCAGTCCCGGCGGACCAAATAGGATCCAGAACTTACTCAAGGTTCTTTTTAGTTCCAAAGAAAACAGGGGACTGGAGGCCAATACTGGACCTCAGCAAACTCAATACCTTTGTGAAGAAGGAAAAATTCCGGATGGTCATGCTACAATCGATCCTTCCGTTTCTTCAAACGAACGATTGGATGTGCTCTATAGATCTCAAGGATGCGTACTACCACGTCAAAATGGCCAGGCCATCCAGAGATCACCTGCGCTTCCGGCTGGGAGCCAGCCATTTTCAGTTTTGAGCTCTGCCCTTTGGCCTCACCTCAGCCCCCAGGGTGTTCACCAAGTGTATGGCAGTAGTGGCGTCCCACCTGAGACGACTAGGATTCCGGGTGTTTCCATACTTAGACGACTGGCTCCTAACCGCCACCACCAGGCATCACCTATTGCAAGCCAGGGACTATACAATCAATCTCTGTTCCCACTTAGGCATAACTCTAAACTTCGAAAAATCTGTCTTATCGCCCTCACAGCATATATCATTCATAGGAGCGGAATTGGACACTACCTTATCCCTGATCAGACTTCCCGATTCAAGGGTCTCAACCCTGAGGGAACAGGTTTCTGTTCTCCTAGAAAACAAAAGGGTCCCAGCCGCACAGGTTTTGAAAGTTTTAGGTATGATGGCAGCAGCCCTTATCGCGGTCCCCCTAGGGAGAATGCACATGAGGATACTCCAATAGACTCTTCGTACAGTGGTCTTACCAACAGCTACCATTGTCACACAACATCTTACTCACGGAATCGTGCCAACGGGATCTTCGTTGGTGGATGAACAGTCAGGAACTTACGATAGGCCGCCCGTTTGTTCTTCCTCCCCCTTTAGCCACAGTGACCATGGACGCTTCCCTGATATGGTGGGGGGGGGACTTTTTCAGGGGAGAACAGTTCAAGGCCAGTGGTCGGAAATGGAGTACAAACTGCACATCAATGTCCTAGAGTTAAGAGCAGTGTTCCTAGCGTTGCAACACTTTCACGACTACTTACCTCAGGGAACAGTTGCAATTCAGACAGACAATATGTCAGTGGTCTGGTACATAAACAAGCAAGGAGGAAACAGGTCTTACCCCCTATGCAGAGAGGCCCTGAGGATCTCGCAATGGGCTGTGTCCACCGGATGCTTTCTCATAGTAACGCACATTCCGGGGACGTCCAACGTAATAGCGGACAGGTTGAGCAGAGCCATCCTGCTGCCTCACGAGTGGTCTCTCAAAAATCAGGTAGCGGAGAGAATTTTCCACAGATGGGGCCAGCCTTGCTGCGACCTTTTTGCTTCCCCCTTGAATGCCAAATGCAGAAGCTATTTCGCCCTACTTGCCCCTCTCGGGGGTGCCCCCAGGGACGCACTTGTACACGATTGGCCCCCGGGTCTCCTATATGCCTTCCCTCCTGTTCCACTAATCTCAAAATTTCTGCAGAAAGCCAAGGGCCTGGAAAGGACAATCATCTTGATAGCCCCATTCTGGCCTCGACAAATCTGGTTCCCCTTCCTCCAAGCTCACCAAATAGAAGAACCTTGGACTCTGGACCTAGTGCCAGACCTGCTGACCCACTCGTCAGGAGTTCTTCACCCCTCTCTCTTGTCCCTCAAACTGACAGCATGGCTGCTCCACTTCCCAGCTTAGCCAGGTCGGATCTTTTATCTCCAGCAGTACAACATATTCTGATTTCTTCCCACAAATCCTCCACTAGAAAATTGTATAAGAGCAAGTGGAAACGTTTCGCGTGTTCGGCCTCCAAACAAGGTTTAGATCCCTTGTTTGCTCCTGTTCACAAGATTCTGGAATTTCTTTCTACTCTTTTTCACCAGGGGGCTTCAACATCCACCATAAGGGTACAGCTGGCTGCCATATCTAATTTTCATGTGGGAGAAGGAGGCGCGACTTTTATGTCGCACAGGCTTTGTAGGGCTTTCATGAAGGGAACTTATCATCTCCGACCACCTATTCGGAGCCCAGTCTTTCCTTGGAATTTAAATCTGATGCTATCCCAACTCATGCTATCACTGTTTGAACCAGCTTCGTCATGCCCACTGAAATACCTTTCTTGGAAAACTCTATTTCTGGTGGCAATCACCTCGGCCCACCGAGTGTCGGAGCTGCAGGCACTGTCAATTAGACCACCATATCTGATATTTCACCCAGACAGGGTCACCTTATGTACTAATCCATCTTTTCTACCAAACGTCTGCTCAGAATCGAGTCTTAATCAATCCATAGAGCGTCCCACCTTTTTCAAGAACCATACCAATAAGCTGGAATACTTGCTTCACAAATTGGACGTGCACAGACAACTGAGATTTTACCTAGACAGAACAAAAGAATTCAGGAAATCAGACCAACTATTTGTGTCTCATGCAGACAGTAAGAAAGGACTTGCAGTCACAAAAATCACGCTATCCAAATGGCTCTCAGACTGCATAAACTTTGTTTATTCATCTTCAAATCAGCCTACTCCCCTCAAAGTTAAAGCTCACTCTACTAGAGCCGTTTCTACTTCTCTGGCACATGTGGCTCGCTTGCCTATAGATACCATTTGTGCTGCAGCTACCTGGGCCAAACCTCATACGTTTGTTACTCATTACAAAGTGGACAAGGCCTCCAGGGACAGGGCTTCCTTTGGTTCCACTGTTCTCAGGAATGTTCTCCCGTGAGCCACCCGGGGTTTAGAGTGCTGGGGACACTACCCGTGTGTAAGAACAAATGGCGAGATCGAACAACTTCACATAAAGAAGTAATGTTCTTACCATAACGCTCCATGTGAGTTGTTCATCTCGCCTTTGTTCTTACATTCCCGCCCTCCTTCCCCCTCCATGTTCTGGAGGAACAGGTACGACTCGTGGCTGGTCGTCTTCTCATGGTTCCCTGTGACTGCCTGTGCCCATGTATGCGTGCGTAGTCAGACAGGTATAACATAGTTGCCTGTTTTTATATTTACCTTCTAGGTATGTATGTGTATAGGTAAATTTGGTGCATATGCAATGTGTAGGCAGGTAGATATGTTGTTACCTGGTTTCTTTGCAAACTAGATCTGAGGGTTAGCAGCAGGGGATCATGGGATAGGGACTGTGCCTTGAGCTTCTCTTAGATGCAGAGCTTGGAATGTGGTCGACTCGGAGTCGAGGCTTTGGCTCTGAACCCATGTGTAAGAACAAAGGCGAGATGAACAACTCACATGGAGCGTTATGGTAAGAACATAACTTCTTTTTTCTGCTGATAGCCTGACAGTCGATGAACTGAGAATTTTCAGGTTGTACTCTTTTTCTATATATGCTCAGTCAATTATGCAGACAGAAAGACAAACACACCACACATATACAAACAAACACACACACACACACACACACACAAAACCTCTGCAGCAAAACGGTCGCCGATACACACACAAAAAATCCAGTACCTGTCCTAAAACGGTCGCCGATACACACACACACACACAAAATCCACTACCTGTCCTCTGCAGCAAAACGGTCGCCGATCCTCTGGAGCTAAGTCCACAAAACAGCTGCCGATCCATGAATCCCCTGGCCCGCGCATGGGTCTCCTTCCACAAAACGGCTGCCCACGCATGGGTCACCCGCGAGAGATGGCTAGTCCCACGAGAGTAGTAGGCTGGAGCCTCTTTCCTGCTGGCGATGCAGTTCGGTGACCTTTCGGTCTCTGCGGTCATCACCGCACAGACCTCTGGGCTGGAAGGGCGGAGTTTCCTGCCTTTCCTACCCGGACTGCCTAACAGAGCAGTCTGGAATGAGTACACATGCATGCATGGAGTTCTCAGGAACCATGCATGCATGCGTGAAGTCCGTGATTTTTTTTTTTTTTTTTTAAATATTATTTTTCAAGTTAATTGTACAGGTGGGGGGCTGCAGGATGGGGGGGGGGGCTGCAGTCATGCAGTCCTATAGCACGAGTCGCCCCTGTTTAAAATTGTAAGGGGTGGTGACAAAAATAATTATTTGGAACAGGTAGAATTAAAGTGGATTCTCAGGATGCAAGCACATAGGCATCCAGGATTGAATAGTCAAGTTAACATCAAACCTGTTTTAAGTGGGCAGAAATTAAAAATATATAATAAAAAATAGATAATAATTGTGTTTTAGTTAATTTTTATTAGCTATGATGTCATTCTTGGCGCCAATTTTCTATGTTTATGATTGGTTGGTTTGTACTATATACAAGATGCTATTGTTTTATTTTTATAGGATCTGAAGAAGCATATGTTTTATGCGAAAGCGCTTGTCCTTTTTATCAACAGTTTTATTAAAGTGAAGAAATTTGTCGTGGTTGTCCAGTTGGTGTCTTTTATGAGGTTTTGTTTTTTCTACCTGGACATTCAGTGCGCACTGGTGATTTTCTTTCTTGTTTGACAATCAGTATCTCCTGAAGGGATCTTCAGAACTTGTATCAAAAGTAGTTGAGGGTTCCAGTTTGATTTGCATAAACTAAAATCTCATAATCTTTGACTTTATCCAAACTGGATGAGGTAAGAGGGCTAAGAGCCCCTTCTCTTCCATTCATGTGCGATACCTGAGATGGACAATTGTGAGGTCGAAGAAGTCACTGAAGCCTGTTGCTTAAACTTTCTCCTACACCCCTCTACTTTGAATCCTACTCACTCACATGTAGATATTATTGTCTTTCTCTACTCATATATACTGCTAAGAGACTTTCTTCTTCTACTCTGACTTTCATACTTCTGTTTCCGTTTATACTGTCACTTAAAAAAAAAGATTATGCATTTTCTAGGTATTAGTGGAATGCCATCTCTGCAAATTGTCTTATCCTTTCTACTGTTTGTACATTTTTATATATCGACAACTGTAATAACTAATTGTATATACTACTACATTTGTTTTATTCGTGTATCTACAATGTTTTATTTTGTTAATTGTATGTAATAATGTGGAGCTTTTCTCCCTGGGCCTCCACTGAAAATGGGTTCCTCCAGGCCCAGTGGACTTTCCCGGTCAACAAATGCAATAAGTAAATAAATAAATCAATCAATCAATAAATATTTCTGCATGAACCTGACACAGTCAGATACATGAGACAGCATTGATTAATCAACAGATAGATAGATATCCAGCTTATTGAGGCTTTCACCTCTGCTGTCTAGGTATTAGATATCTTCTTACCTTAAGTATAATAGAAAGCTTCAACAGGTGTCTCGCCATTCTCCTACCCACACCAACATTTCTTCTGAGATAGTTGTATTAAAAAGAAATTCAGTAGGAGGAGGAGACAACATTCCCAGAGCTTTTGAAGCTAGACTGAGAGGTAGAAGAAGGGTTTATGTTATCCCCAGACATCAGTCTCCTTGATTCCATCATGGGTGGATACCTTTTGGTAATCAGAAATCCTTTATCTTCACATATAATTTTGATCATCATTTTTATGATGGAAACAACCTGCTCAGTGACCACTTGTTCCTTAGGAAATATTGTTTGCATGCACTGAGGTAGCAGGGGAAGAAGAAAATACTGAACAGACGCCCTTCTGTTGAGTGAGGGGAAATAGTTTGTAGAACAGCTGGTGTAGGACAGAATGATGCATTCAGTATGTCAAGCTTGGGCCTCTTGTTCACCACCACCTCCTTCTGCATCATGCCTCAAGAATTCTCCCTCATGTTAACTTTTTTAACTTTTTGGTCTTTCTGTTATCCATGTTCCCTTTTCCATCTAAGGAATTTAAGATCTGTAGTATAAATGGAAGCAGAAGAAGATGGATAGGTATCCACAAATTTACTCCAGGACTGATTGGTATGCCCCTTCTGGAAAATGGAGGTGCAGCCTGATTGAAGGTACTGGCGAGGTGTAAATGGTCCTGAGACTCAATAGCTTTGGCATTATCTATGAATCTATAATTTGATAACATGAATCAAGAGTTAGCCAATAATATTATTATTCTGAAAACAGTTTGTAAATTCTTAGCTTTTTATGCCAGACTATTTTTAATAAAAGTGGCGCTATTCGTACACTTATTCCCTAACCAAAGCATACACTTAAGGTAAAAAGCTTTGTGAGGAAACTGATGCCTGCAAAGCAAACTTACTGGAAGGTTAGTTTGGTGGAATGTTAGTAGAACAATACATGCAAAACATATTTAAATATAATGATTAAGAGGTTACTAAATGCTAGTAAGCAATATATTCTTCAGACTGTTTTCAGATCATGGGCATGGCCAGGAGAAATGACTGACTACTCAAAGTTTAAAGATCACTTTAACTGTAAAGAACTGAGGTGTATATGCAGCTCTTTCCTCTTTGTTGCCAGTGTCTAATGAAGTGGCACAGGACTGCAGCTGTGTTCCATTAGAGATTGTAGAGATGACTGCCTGGTAAAGGAGCTCTAGCAGGAGGCTAATGTTCACCTGTGACTTACCCAACTACTCTAGGATTCCTGCAGCACTGAGTCTTATAATGCAGATCTGTAGTGTTAAGTGAAGTTAGGCAGCCTAGCATAACAGGAGTGAGATACTAAATTCATGCAATGATAAGTAGGAAATGAAGACAGACATTTAGAAAATAATGAATTTCAGCTGTGATGATGCCTAAACACTGCATTTCTCAACTTTTCATCACCTCTGCCATGAAATGTTTTGAGTAAGTGTTTATCAGTCATGTTCCTATCCGTATTAAATTTTAAATACCCGAACATCTTTTCTGCACACAATAAAGCTAGTTATACAGAATAGAGTAAGCAGTGTCTCTGGAATGTTTTTGTTACTTAAAACTTGCCTTCCTCATTAGTATAACGGTGAGTATCCTTGCGTGTCATGCGGGATATCTGGGTTTGATTCCCCAATGGGGAGCAAAGATCTTTTTTTTTCACCACTGTATAGCACTAAAAAGCCTAAATGGGTTAGAACTTCCTCATCAACTGACATATACAAAGCTTCTTACCACTATAAAATTATCCAGCAGCTAACTGCCTGTCCAGCAATAAAAACATTCTGCACAACTGTGATCCCAGTCAGTCATTGCAATCCAGTGATCAAAAACTCCTGTCTGTCTACAAACCTATCAAATGTGCTGGGTTTTGCTAAAGCCTAGAAACTCCTTACCTGGATCCATCAGGTCATTACCCTCCCTCCCATCTTTCAAAACCACTCTGAAAGGCTTCCTAGCTAAAGTCCGTCTCTTTTCTTGCTCAAAACCAGGATAAATTATATCCCTAAATATGAACAAGTACCTTTTCATTCCTTATACCGCTTTACTCTCCCTTCTTCACTTACTTCTATCAAATTATCTTCCCTGACTTTCTCTCTAAATGTACCATAAGCCTGTTTTTCTCTCACTTCAGATTACAATTCCTTATTGTAAAATTTCTGTATGAACTGTCTAAAAGTTTTCTAAATATTAAATGATTGTCATATAACTTGTATCAATTCATAACCAATGATTTTTTTTATCTTATGTCTAATTTGTTAGAATTATTTAAACTGCAGATTTTTTTTTATTTTTCAAAATTGTAAAATTATTGTTCTTCAAATGTTTTGTAAAATCTGGAGATTTTCTTCTCAGGTCTCCTCTGAAAATGGGCTTCTACCCATTCAGACTTTCCCGGTAATCAAATGTCATTAAATAAACAAAATACAAATATAAAGAGTGAGCTAATTTGATGCAACTCTTGAACAATGTAAAACTAAATATTCCAAAATAATTAAATTTGAAGTAAGGCACAGTGCATTATGTTTCATAATATTATAGTGTATTGAGTTTATTGTTAACAGTTCTTTAGAAATGGGAGTCGATTTAATGCACTTGATTAGAACTGAAGTGACTACCAAGAGATGAGCAGGACATATGTAGAATAATAAAGAAATGCACAACTGTAATAATTGTATAGTTTTAAAGCACTGATTTGCAAAGAATTGCAACATACTGAATTTTTACAGATATAGGATTAGTACAATGAAGAATGCCGGAAATGCACATTGTAAAGAATCTGTGTTTATTCTTCAAGCTTGGTACATTATGTCCAGTAGTACATCTGTTAATGCCTTTATAAATGTACATGTTTACCTAATATATGAACTTGAACAGAAGACATAATGATAAACTAAGCAATTCAATAACTAAAATGGACTATCAAAATATAGGCATCAGTGTGTTAGTGAAGCAGAAATATGAGAAGTCAGTGAATAAAAATATTTACATATTTGCAATTAGGTTCATATAAGTTGCCTCTGGATTAAAGAAAAACATATAATGTATTGTTGAAAAGGCAACTTTTTAAGATCTGATGTCTTAGAACTTCACAGAACAGGCATACTCTTCGCTAACTTCAGATATTTGGGATTGTTTTCAGAGTTGATTACATCATGGTGGTCCAGTCTTAAAGAAAACCTTCTTGCTCATGGCTAAACCCAAGTGAGCTGTGTTCAGAGACAGAAAATTGTTACTATTACCTCTAAGGGACTATACAGATAATGTAGCTATTTGGTTGGCCAAAGAGGTGAGCAGTGTTGAAGGTTAATTTGAAAAGCATTGCGGAGAATAGCAAGTGTGATCTATATGGTACAGGCAGCCAGTGGTCTTTATCCAAGTAGAAGTGATAGATTTTGGGATCAACCAAGAGTATATTTTATTAACAGATTGTTTTGTAACAAGGACATATTTGTGGAAGGCTTGAAGAGTGATAAGAGGTAGTATATATCTGAGTTTTGGAAGTAGGACAGATTTTGCTTGTGCTTTTCTTGAGTCTAGAGTTACAGTTATGATTTTTATAGCAGGACTTTAGTTGAAGTAGTATCTTGTGGACGGCAGGTTCAGTGTGCCTTTTGCATGGGAGTGTGGGTTCAAGTATAAGGCCCATTTGTTTTTTTTTTGGGTTACTTGGTGTATGTGGTTATTCAAAGGATCTTTGAGTTGTAATGGACCTGTAACAGAAAGATTTTGTACTGTGTCAAAAATCATAAGTGCAGATTTTCTTGGGTTCATTGATAATTTACAGTGGAAAATTCAGTAGTAAACAAAAGTGAAATCACTTTGTAATTTGGGTTGCAGTTTCTCAGTAGTTATGCATGAATTTAGGAAGGAAGAGATCATCAGCATACATAGTAATGATGAGATGACGTATCCTGCCTGACATAATTTAAGAAGAAGTGGACTAGGATGGGACATAAAACTAATCCCTGAAGAACCCGCAAGGAAAGTGATCAACATCAGAAAGTAAGTTGCCAATATAAACTTAAGTTCTGTTTACTGAAGTAGCTATTGCCCCAAGGGATGACACCATCTCCAGTGATTCTTTTCTGAAGTTTTTACAGCAGAAGGGAATGACTGACATTTTCAAAAGTTCAGTTCATATCAACAAAAATGCCACTAGTTAACAGGCTATTGTTCACATTAGTATAAATTTGTTGTGTGGCCATATAATTTTTTATTTTACTCTCTTTGCCCCATCAGCGGGTCTATATTACAACATCAAACTCACAGCAGTCTGAACGTTGTAAAATCGAACCCATATGTCCAGGGAAGGAAATTGGTGGGACGTTTTCACGGCTTTGCTATTTCCTCCACTGTGGTGCAATCTAGGAGTTGGTATATTTAAGTAGGGGGGGGTGTGGGTGGCACAGCCCCCTGTGTTGGGGGTTGTAGGGGGAAAAGCCCCCCCACATTAGTATAAGTTTAAAGTGTACGTGTTTTTTTTTGTTTTTGTACCGGAACAGTGATTTTTTTCCCTGGGGAAAAAAAAATTGCTGTTCTGTGTGTTCGTACTTTTTGCATTTCTAACTTCCTGGTTTGATATTACAATGTTCAAACTATTGTGCATTCGATGATGTAATATAGGCCCCCATCAGCCACTATTCAGCCAATAGGCCTCATTTGTTCCCCATTACTGAGATGAGGATTGGCCAGGAGGGAGCATCATTTGGATAGCCACTATAGATGTTTGAGTGATTATTGGATAGTTCTCTTGTTTCCCCTGTGGATGCCCAGCTTCTGGAGCTGAAAGAGGAAGAGCAGTGGGCTGTCTGTACTTTTTCATCACTTCAGCAAGGGACATTACCAGCAAGCAACTCCATCACCTTCCCTCAAGCACTGAAATTGTTTTCCCTGGTCTCTATTGGATGCATTGCATTTCTCAATGTGCTGCCAGAGTGCCCACAACCCCCTCCTCACTCCCTGGTAGTGATGAGTGCACCACACCCTTCCACTCCTTTCCCCCCCTGCTTGGCTCTACCAAGAAAAATGCTAATTAAGGCCAGTAATCAAACCCTGGTTGTTTATTTTGCATTAAGGGCTTCATCCCTCTGTGTCACAAACCCAGGCCTGTGAGGATATAAGTTACTGTCATAGCACTAAACCCTGATCAGAAGCTAAACTGAGCATTTGTAAGGAGGATGTATTTGTTTATGTGATCTAGTATCTGAGAACAGTTGAGTTTTTCAAAAGTTTTGGTTATAGAGCACACATATCATGTTAGCAATGAATTTTACTCCCATCTAACATGTAGCATAAACCAAGTTAGAACCAAATATATTCTGGGATGAAAACATAATCCACCTTGGTGGAATGCCAGTTTTTATAAACTCCATAATAAAAGAAAAATGCTAATTAAGGCCTGCAATCAGTCAAACTATGCCCACATTAAAGACTCTGACAGAAACATCAGCATAATTCTGATATTTACCATAGGAAAGCTCAAGGTGGAACATGAGCTAAAATTAGCATCCAAAGCCAAAGATTATCCTAATTCCTTTAACTACATCAAATAGTTAAGAAGTAACACTTAGGAATGCTCTGTATTAATTCATAATGGTATTACCCACTCCGGTCATCAAGATATTGCTAATAGACTTCCAGATAAATTTAATGGCAACTTTACACTAGAAATAGTCATTAAAGTTCCAAAAATTCCTGAGACCCTTCCTCACTGTTACCTTGGAATATGTCCTAACACACACACAGTACAAAATGCCATCTCTTTGGACCCCAACAATATACCTAGTAGATTTATCAAAAGTACCTCTCTGAACCTCCTTGTGAAACTGTTTAGATTAAACACACTCACAAGGTATGTTCCTGAGTGGAAAATGGCTATCAGTATGCTGCTCCATAAAGTGAGCCCCTCCTCATTTCACAGGAACTGTAGAGTTATCAACCTACTAAAACCTAATTTGCAAAAATAATGGAACATATTATATTTGATTTTATAAACCCATAAGTTCTGTTATAATTGTATTGCTACAGACCCACACAAATATAGTTTTATCAAAGGGAAATCATGTCTACTGAACTTAGTAAACATGTTTGAGAAAGTCATTGAAGCTGTAGACAGTGGCCATGCAGTTCATAAAGCAAACTTGGATCTGACTAAATCCTTTGACATTATTCCTCAGAATGCAATTGTAAATAAGCTTAAAAGCCTATATGTATTTTTTTGTTAACAGACTGGCTGACTGATACAACCCATGCAGTTAAAGTAACTTTAAAGTAGTGCCACTAGAAAGCAAATAAATAAATAAATAAATAAAAGTGGCTACTGTCATTCCTGAAATTTCAGTAGTGGGGCCCTTTCTAGTTAGCATATTCTACTTGGATCTCCGGTAAGTAATCCAGACACATGGTTAACTATTTGTGATAACTGAAATCTGGGTGTTGGTTTTCACTCAACATCTGATACCATGGTACTAAGCAAGGGCTAAACAATACAAATCAACTGTGTATTAGAAGCAGGCTTAAATTAAGTGCAAAGGGAAAATCATGTTAGAAGCAGGCCTAAATTAAGGGCAAAGGTAATATCACTGCTACCTTTGGCTAACATATCTTAACATCTTACAGTATAGACAGCACTCCGCTCCAGACTGATTACTGGCATCACAGATCTCAGCACCTTTACAGACAACTCCCTATCTTTTAAACACCTTTATTAAAACATCAGTTAACAGCAAAGGTGCATATTCTTTAATAGAAAAGAAAACAAACCATAGTAACTTTTTTCCATTTACATACATTACTCATTGCAAGTTTTGTTTTGTTATAACAAATTCAGTCCAACATTGGAATTCCAAGATGGCTGCACACAGAGTAACAGCTCGTTTCTACCTCTCCCAGTGTGAAAACAGAAACTCAGTAGAGAAGGCTACTAGACTTGTGTCTATGGGTAAATTTCAGTAACTGGCTAGTAAGTACACTGCCTGGATGGCAGGAATAAAGAAACCGAAGAGCTGGAAAAAAAACAGCTACAAAAAGTGAAGAAGAAACACTGCCAAGAGAGAGTTCTGTAGCTGTTCAGCCAAAAGTAATGCAACCTTCAGACATGACTTACAATAACTTACAGGAAGATATAAGACAACTACATACAGACCTGGTTAAAATAAACAAAACACTAGCAGAGTATACGAACACAAACAACCAAAGGCTGGAACAAATGGAAGAAATGTTAAACAGATATTCCGATGAGATGATAAAGCTGCAAAAATCAGAGGTCGAAATGAAGAAAAGGCTGACTGAATATGAGACTGCTCAAGTAGACATGTTTCAAAAATTAGAGGACAGAGCATGTAGGGAAAACCTGAGATTTCAGCTATACCTGAGAAGCTGGAAGGAACAGACTGCATTAATTTTATGAAAGCACAAATAAGCAGCTGGACTGGTATTCCACAGCAGGAACTGTTAGTTGAACGGGCACATCATGTGTATGCTCCAAACCTAGCCATAAGAAAGCAACCTAGACCTATGATAGTAAGGATGCAATCCTACCAGCAGAAGGAGCTGATTCTAACAAAACTATAGAAGAAGAGCAAAATGCTAAAAGTGGGAGATAGCAGAGTGTTTGTGGATAATGATTACTCATTGTACACCAGGCAAAAAAGAAGTAATCTCATTCCACTAGTCAGAAAATGTCGAGACACAGGTGTGAGATTCAAACTGCTGTATCCAGCTGTCTTCAGGGTATTCTTCCCTGGAGGGACAAAATCATTTTTTGATGAAATACATGCTGAGGAGAAAATACAAAAGTTTGTCCAACAAAAAAATGAGCTGTGAAACAGAAGGATATTCTGCTTCTTGTTCTTCTGGTAATAAATACCAGAGAGAGACTGTACTTGTGAAATGTTTTCCAATATTTCAACGGAAAATGTTGGAAAGAAGGAAGGGAGCACGAGAGTTGATTAGAAGAATTGAGAGTATGTTGGAAATAAAGCAGAGAAAGTATTTGGGTGATGGAGAAGAACAGTAATAAAATCAGTAACTTAATGTGGGGTTACAATGTAATAATATTTGTGACATATGACAGAACAAGGAAATCTGGAAATATTGGACTTTTTCAAAATTTGTTTGATGTGTGGGAGACTCTACGTATATGCCCTGCTTTATGTCATTAATGTTCGGAAAAATACTTTGAGGAGGGGAAGAGAGGGAAGAACGCTAACTGTAAGTAAAGAAAACACTTTATTTTCTTAATAGTACTGTATTTGTGGTGCATGGTTTTCTTTGCATGCTATTTTTAAGTGTAATGGTGATTGTAAATGGGTGTTATTTTTCTTTTTCTCCCCTGTTCTCTTTTTCTTCTTGTAGAGTTTTGAGAAATATAGGCAATGTAATGATCAAAAAAAAAAAGAAAAACAAAGGGAGCCTGGTTAAAAATGCATGACAAAGTTCAAATTGATGTGCTTTTTTCATTCTTGCATGGGGAAATGACTGATTAAGGACCTTAGTTTTAAGAGAGAGCAAGTAAATGAAAAAGAATATTGAGTAATATGAAGCTTTTTTCCTAGCAGTTGCATGTAAGTATACTAAGTAGCATTTCTGCAGCTGGTCTTCATGTCTCCATGGAGAGAATCTGATAAAGAGAAACTGGAGACAGTTTGTTGGAAGGGGACTGGTTGAGGGAAAAGAAAAACAGAACAGATAAACTGGCTAGGATATAATGTTCTTTGAAAACGATCACGGGTTTTCTCAGGTGTGACAGCTTTAAAGATGATACAAAACCAATTAGACCTGAAGTAAAGTTTTCTTAGTTTAAAATGCATGGGGATATTAATATAAACAGGTGCTTTTTTTGTTTGTTTTTTTCTTTTTTACCCTTCTCTCTTTCTTTGTTCAGTTTTAAGAAATATTTTTTAAGAAATATAGGCACTGCAATGAAAAAAAAGGAAAAAGGAGGAGGGGAGGAGATGGGGAGAGAGAAAGGGTCTGATTAAGAGAGTCTGACAAAAGCAAAATCAGTGTGCTTTTTCCTATGCTTGTGACTGGGTTAAAACCCTAGGTGTTATCCAGTAACACATTTATTACAAAGCACGTAAATGAAAAAGAATATTGAATATTGTAAGGCTTTTTTTATGATAAACAAGTTACCCTTAGCAGTTTTGTGTCTAGTTTGCATGTCACTAGAAGACAATTTGATAAAGAGAAATGGCTTGGAAAAAGTGCCTACTGAAAGCATTCAAGTGTTTTCTCAACTGGGAAAGCTATAAAGACGTACAAAATCAAACAGCACTTAGTAGTAGCACAGACTGTACCATGTGTCTTAGCATGACTGACCTTTCCTTTTGGTTAACTTTAGCCTGTCTTTGTAGCTATCAACTTAGAACTTATGTTTTTATTAGGAATCAAAAACTTCAATATTTGAAGATGTACATAGTTTTCTGTGTTATTATTACGTTAATAGGTTTTAGAAGGTTTTTTTTTAGGGGGGGGTTCTTTGTTCTGTTGGAGGGCTTTCACAAAAAAACAAAAAGTTATGCAAGATGTGGCACAGGCACAAGTGGATATGACAAGAAACAACTCTATAAAAGACCAACCTGCTGAATAGTATATACATGTAACATAAAAGCTGAAACTAGACATTTAACAAAAAAGCAGTTAAACATAAAAGGTGTTAATAATAATTATATAAGACAGTGATGCTTTTTGTAATGTCTTTCAATCTGAATGGTCTTACAAATTAACATAAAAAGAAAGAGTAGTGAGTTATATTAAAAACTATAGAGTGCAAATAGCTATGCTACAGGAGACACACCTGGAAAAAAATGAACATGTGAATTTGAAAAAGAAAGGTTTTCAGGATGGTTATTCAGTGGAATATCTGGGGCAAAGGAAAACAGGAATAGTTATATTAATTACAAGAGGAGCTTCAATAGTGATATAAAAGGAAAAAAAAGATAACGGAAGATGTTGTCTATCTCGCCTTCATTCTTGCTGGTTGGGATCGGAGCCGAGACTCGGCCATCTTCAATAGCTTGAGAGCTGTTTACTGGCTCGAGGCTACCCCTTATTCCATAATGCCTAGCGATAGCTACCCAGATCTCGTTTGCAGCTTTAGCTGCGAGGGTGTAGTTTTTCTGGCTCAGGCTCATATATTTAGCTTTTTGTGTAAACTTTCCTTCTAAATTTAAAATTTTTTCTATTTAGAATAGCTATACTTGTTGCTGTTATTTTTTCTTGTATCTCGCCCTTGTGTTAGAACACGTTTAAGTTAGAGAGTTCTCCCCACCTCTCCTCCATCCCTAGGTTAGCCATTTAACTTAGAGGATCTCCTTTTTCTCTTTTTTCTTTTATTGCTATAAAAAAATATATATATTGTAGTTAGCATAGTACTGGTGTGTTTGTCTAGGTTAGTACTGTTTTTTTGTCAGTAGTTACTTCTTAGTCCTCCTTTTTTTAGTACAGCATGTCTAAGGAAGCTAAGGTTTCTGGTTTTAAGAAGTGTGACTCATGCTGTCAGAAAATGTCTCTGACAGATGGGCACACTAGTTGCGTCTACTGTTTAGGTGCTGTTCACCTGCGGGACTCTTGTTCTTTTTGCCATGCTTTTAGTCCAAGAGTCCTGCAGGAGCGTAAGAACAAACTAATTCTTAGGGGTCTGTTAAAACCCCAGGATTCACCGGCAAATAGTTCACAGGCAGTGAAATCCCCAAAGTCCACTAAGCCATCCTCTGAGCCGATTCCTGTGCTGGATTTACTTCTAAGTTGGTTCCTGCTGGCATCGACAAGACAACCTCCCCGTCGGCTCCATTGGATGTTTTGGAGCTGTCGCGGAGTCACAAGAGGCTGAGGTCCCCTTCCTTAGAGTCAGTGCATTTGGCTCCTCGGTCTCCATTGCTTCAAAGTGAGCGTAGCCACCGGTCCTCTTACTCCTCTCGGTCCTCTAGGCTGTCGGATCATGATGTGGAGAGAGTAGTCAGTAGGTTGTCAAAGTCGAAGGCACTAGCTAAATTATTGTCCAGCCCTCCTCAACAGATATCGGCTCCGTCCACTTCACTTGATATTCCTCCTCCGACTCCAATGAGTTCGGAGCCGGAGTTCATTGGGGTTCGGGTAGTGGAACCATCGGCTCCGATCACCATATCCTCTTCGGTTCCGACCTCGGCTCCGATTATCTCAATACTTCCTTCGATCGAGGAATCTAGTCGCCAGAACTTCCTTGTCGGCTCCGAGGGGGGAGTGGCATCGGACCCTTGCCCGAACGCGTTCTCCCTCTCGGACCTTTGGCCCAGGTGAGCTCGGCTCCAACATTGGCTTCGGAGCCATCCCCCTCGGTGTGGAGAAAGATTCCTGTTTCTTCGGAGTCGGAGCTTTCTCTTCATCGAGATGGGGGCACCTTTGAGGTCATGAGGAGCGTGCTGTCCCCTGAGTCAGCTCCACTACCGGCTCCACCGACTCCGTTCCCTATAGTGTCTGTGCCAACCTCTGCTCCTCCTCCAGACCCCAGGCGTAGGGAACCGATGGTCCAGGACAACCCATTGGGTGTTTCCTCTTCTTCTGAGGCCTCTCCTGATCTCTCAGAGGAGCCCCCTCGGAAGAAGAAGTGCAAGAGGAAGCACATTGACTCCCCGGAGTCTGTCACTTCTGATACGGACTTAGATGATTCGGAAGGGTCCTCAAGATCCCCCTCTGAAGATGTTTTGTTCGCGGACATCCTTGAAATGCTTAGGCAGAGGGGGAACTGGACTCCCCTAGCCCCTACTGAGGATGAGTCCGTATTCCTGGATGCCTTCGATTCCCGATCTTCCACCTCCTGGGTTTCTCCGCCTTTCAATCCACTCATGTCTGTAGTGGCTCGAAAGGCTTGGTCAGCTCCGGACACAGTGGAACCATCTCCAAGGAGACCAAATAAGTTCACTACAGCCCCCCAGGATAAGCAGTTTATTTCTAAGGGTGTGTCCGTTGGCCATGGTGGTAGCAGCCACCACCAAAAAAGAGATGGCAGAGACCTCTTCATCTGTTCATCCTCCTAACAAGGAGTCTAGGATGATGGACAGATACGGAAAGCGAATGTTTGCTTCAACGACCTTCTCCATGAGGTCCCTGAACTACTTATGTCACTTTACTCGTCTTCAGAGGGATCTCCTAAAAGTGCTAGGAGATACCCTTCAAGATCCTACAGCTGAGGGAGTTCAAGCCAAAGTAACTTCCCAGCTAGCGATTCTTAATTCCTTAGTCATCTCCTCCATGAGGCTCATTTTCTATGCTGCCGATGGAGCGAGTAGAGCCGCGGGCACTGCTGTGGCCCTCAGGAGGCATGCTTGGATGCGGCTGTGTAATTTTGCGGAACCCTTTCAAGCGTCTTTCACCAACACCCCCTTTGATGGCTCCTTTCTCTTTGGGCCACAGGTGAAAGACACTTTGACTAGGTGTGAGCAAGAAGACAAGACTCTCTCTGCCATGGGAGTCTGTTTTTCCACTCCCTCAAGACCCTTCCCCAAGGGTCAGAAGAGTGGGAAGATGTGGTTCCGCAAATCTCAGGGAGCCTTGCCTGACACATGTAGTGATTTTTCCTCCAGAGGCAGAGAGGGAAACAACAATAATAGACGCCACCCTCGTGGCAGAGGGGGTCTGCAGAACCAGGGCAACAGAGAATCCTTTTCTGACAAGCCCTTCCAGCATCCCTGAAGGGTTGCCCGGCTGCTCACCTCTGGAGGCAGTCGGGGGAATACATTTGCTGTACCCAAAAGCGTGGCAAAATTTAACAAGCGACAGATGGGTACTGTCCATTATATCTGGAGGTTACAAAATTCCCTTCCATCAAACCCCCTTACAGTCAAAGAAGGCCCTTCCAGATGTTCCACCCAATCTGAGGGAGCAAGCAGTTATAGAAGTTTCAAAACTGCTAAGAAAAAGAGCCATCCAAGAGGTCCCCGCAGACCAGCTCGGATCCAGAATTTACTCAAGGTTCTTTTTAGTATCAAAAAAGACAGGAGACTGGAGACCCATTCTGGATCTCAGCAGATTAAACAGATCTGTACAAAGAACAAAGTTTCGGATGGTCATGCTACAGTCCATTCTACCCTTTCTGGGTCAGGACAATTGGATGTGCTCAATAGATCTTCAGGATGCGTACTACCATATCCAGATGGACAGACGTTCCAGGAGATTTCTTCGCTTTCGGGTGGGGGCCAGTCATTACCATTTCAGAGCTCTGCCCTTTGGTCTCACCACAGCCCCCAGGGTGTTCACCAAATGTATGGCAGTGGTCACGGCTCACCTGAGACATCAAGGATTCCAGGTGTTTCAATATCTAGACGACTGGCTCCTCACTGCTCCCACCAGGCATCAACTCCTACAAGCACGGGATTACACAATCACTTTTTGCACCCAGCTAGGTATTACCATAAATTTCGAAAAATCTGCCTTGTTGCCCTCTCAGTCTATCACTTAGATAGGAGCAGAATTAAACACAAAGGAAACGTTTGCAAGGTTTCTACTGGAAAGAGTGTCCACTATTCGTCAACAAGTGCAAGTTTTAATGCAGATCAAGAAGATACAAGTCAAATATGTCCTTCAAACTCTAGGCTCCATGGCAGCTGCCATCCTCCTTCTTCCATTGGTGCGCTTCCATATGAGGATTCTTCAGTGGCTTCTTTTTACACAGTGGTCTTTCCAAGAGCTACCCATGTCTCACATGATCATGATTACAGAAGCATGCAAAAGGCATCTTTCCTGGTGGATGGTCTCCCCACTAGTAACTCAGGGCAGACCCTTCATTCAGCCCCCTCCGGTAGCCACAGTGACCACAGATGCCTCCCTGATAGGGTGGGGGGGCATTATCTGGGCAGGACAGTCCAATGGACTTGGCAACCTCACGAGCACCATCTGCACATAAATGTCCTAGAGATGAGAGCTGTACTCCTAGCACTGCAAGCCCTTCAAGACTCTCTTTCTTCCGGGACCATTGCAATCCAAACAGACAATATGTCAGTAGTGTGGTACATCAACAAACTGGGCGGGACCAAATCTTACCCCTTGTGTCAAGAAGCACTCAGACTGTGGCAGTGGGCGATTTCCTCCCAAAGTTTTCTAATTGCGACGCACATCCCTGGGAGATCCAACGTCATAGCGGACAGGCTCAGCAGAGCTATCCTAATGCCTCACGAGTGGTCTCTGAATCAGGAAGTTGCTGACCTGATCTTCCGCAAATGGGGACAGCCTTGCTGCGATCTTTTTGCCACCCCATTCAACAGCAAATGCAGCAACTACTTCTCCCTCCTTCCACTTCCAGGTCACCTACCCAGGGACGTTCTTGTCCATGATTGGCCTCAGGGACTCCTTTATGCATTTCCTCCCTTTCCCCTTTTACCAAGACTCATACAGAAAGCAAAGTCGTTGGGTTGCAAAATGATCCTCATTGCCCCCTACTGGCCTCGACAGATTTGGTTTCCATTCCTACACCTCTATCTTCTCGATCAGCCCTGGACTCTGGACCCGATTCCAGATCTACTGGTTTATCAATTAGGCGGGTTGCATCAATCCCTTCAGACTCTCCTGCTCACAGCTTGGTTGCTCCACTTCCAACCCTAACCAGGCTCCCTAGCATTTCCCCAACAGTCCGTGAGATTATCGTTTAATCACATAAGTCCACCACCAGGACTATTTATGCTAGCAAATAGAAAAGTTTTTCTTATTGGGCTGAGTCTAGGTTCATAGGTTCATAGATTCAGTCTAGGAATGTGGATCCCTTCTCAGCCCCAGTCCATGAGATTCTAGAGTTCCTAGCACAACTGTTTCACTTTGGATCCACTTCCGCTACCATTAGGGTGCAATTAGCAGCCATTTCTAATTTTCACATCGGGTTACAGAATTCAAGCATCATGTCTCACAAGCTCTGTAAAGCCTTTTTGAGAGGGACATCTCTTCTTAGACCTCCAGTGAGAGACCCCCCCCCTCCTCCCTGGGACCTTAATCTAGTCCTAACGTCCTTAATTTTGCCTCCTTTTGAACCAGCGGCGTCATGCTCCGTCAAATTTCTCTCTTGGAAAACACTCTTTCTGGTTGCTATTACTTCAGCCAGATGAGTCTCAGAACTACAGGCACTATGTGTCCATCCCCCTTATCTGGTTTTTCATAGGGATAGAGTTTCTCTGAGGAGAAATCCTTTGTTTCTTCCCAAAGTCTGCTCTGAACATAATTTAAATCAATCTATAGATCTCCCCATTTTCTTCCCCAATCATAGCAACAAGACAGAGTACAAACTTCACCAATTGAACGTGCACAGGCAATTGCGTTTTTACCTTCATAGAACTAAAGAAATAAGAAAATCAGACCAATTGTTTCTGTCTTATGCCTTAAACAAACAAGGTCTCTCAGTTTCCAAGGTTACTTTATCTAGATGGCTATCCCATACTATTTCATTTATTTATCAGTTACAGGATAAGGAATTACCATCTAAACCGAAAGGTCATTCTACTAGGGCATTAGCCACCTCTGTAGCTTTCCAGTCTAGGTTGCCCATGGATTCCATATGTGCAGCTGCTAAATGGGCAAATCCTCATACCTTTATTTCTCATTACAAGGTGAATATGGTCTCCCGGAGCAGAGCTGATTTTGGTTCCACTGTTCTGAAGAGTGTGTTCCACTGAGCTACCCAGGATATTAGGTGCTAGGGACGCTGTCCCAACCAGCAAGAATGAAGGCGAGATAGACAACTTAACATAAAGAAGTTATGTACCTACCATAACGTTCCATGTTAGTTGTCTTCATCTCGCCTTCTTTCTTAAGGCCCCTCCATCCCCTGTCCTAGTGGATCGAGAGGAGTCCCCTTTCACTGGCTGAGTATTCTTTGTTTCCCTCTATTGATTTAAAGGATATGGGAGGTATAAGTCAACCAGTTCTTTTGACTGGTTTACTCTCTTGTTATGTCTGAAGTTAGCTATTTCAAATGAGATCTGGGTAGCTATCGCTAGGCATTATGGGATAAGGGGTAGCCTCGAGCCAGTAAACAGCTCTCGAGCGATTGAAGATGGCCGAGTCGGAGCCAAGGATCGGCTCTGATCCCAACCAGCAAGAAGGAAGGCGAGATGAAGACAACTAACATGGAACATTATGGTAGGTACATAACTTCTTTATACAAAGCACTAAGGGGCTACTGGCTAGGGTGGAGGATTACACTGGTATGCATTTACACCCCAAAAACTGCTATAATGGAGCTTAAGAAAATTCTGGGAGAAACAATCAGCTTTCAGCAAGGTATATTACTTTTATGGGTGGAGACTATAATTTGGTTTACAACAGTGAAGATGTGTCTGGGGGCCTAGAAAGGAAAATATAACAAAGGAGGGTAGATTTTTGAAGAAATTTATGAAAATGTTTGGCAGGGATGATATGAATTCAGTACTAGGAGTTCGGAATGAATTTACATATTACTGAGATACAAAAACTGGGCTACACTAGATAACTTTTACATCTCACAGGAATGCGCACTTACTTGAAGGTCTTGAAATGGACCCAATAACTATTTCAGATCATGTGGCAATAATTAAAATAAAAATGCAAGGTAATAAAATAAAAATGAGACACTGGCGCTTTCCCACCTATTGGTTGAAAAGAGAGGAATTCAAGGAATGGATTTTGAAATTAATTCAGGATCTACTAGAGAAGATAGAATTTTCTTCTCAAAACATAGCTAGGGAGTGGGGTAAAATTTAAGTGGATTTTAAAACCAGGGTGGAAGTAAAAGAAAGGGAGATATGACTAAAACAGTAACAAGAATTATTCAGAGGGATTGACAAAAGTTAAAGTATTGCAAAATAGGAGGAATCTCTCAGAATAAGAAAAGGAGCAACTGCAGAATGCTAAACAGAAAAGGGATAACTACGACAATATGCATGAGTTTAGAAAGATTGCTGCTCAGCAACTGTTTTTTGGTTATAATTCTAGAGCACAAAAACTTTTAGCACAACAACTTTGGCAACAGAAAGTGGAAAAGGCTGTCACCAAGCTTAGGGAGCCTATAACAAGGAAGATAACAAGAGACCCTGTAGAAGTATTAGAAGTATTTTGGAAATGTTATGAAAGTTTGTATAAACCAGAGAAATATGGAAATCAAGAAAAGGTATAAATGGAAATGTTTATGGAAGAATTAAACATACCCAGGTTAGAGGTAGATGAGGCTCAATTACTAACAGTTAGGATAGGAAGGGATAAGATAAAAATGGCTGTGTATAACCAATCTACAGGGAAGTGCCCAGGAGTAGATGGTATTCCTGTGGAAGTTAGGAGGGAAAAAAACTGATAAAGATCTGGAAGGTTTTGTTTAACAGTATTTTAAAAGGAGAAGTAAAAAATCCTGGAAAAAGGCAGTGGTAATGGTAATACCTAAAGGGGGTAAAGATCCATCGGATCCAGCTTCATACAGGCCCATTTCAATACTAAACCATGATTCTAAAGTGTTATGTCTATAATGGCTATAAGAATGGCAACAGTGATACTAAAATTGATAGATATGGATCAGTGTGATTTTGTGGAGGGGAAGCAAACATTTGACAATATTAACAGAACATTGATGATCCAGAGAGAAGCAGAATGTAAGAAAATTCCAGTTTTAATGGTGGGTCTTGATGCAGAGAAAGCATTTGACAGAGTTGGCTGGGACTTCATGAGCGGGACAATGGAAGCATTTGCTTTCCCTGATACAATTATAAGGTTGATTAGAACAATATATGATAGATCTGAGGCACAAATTAAGGTGGGTGAGATCCTCTCCAGTAATTTCTGCTTGAGTAGAGGAACCAGGCAGTGTTGTCCGCTTTCCCATTTGTTGTTTCCATTATATTTAGAATAATTGGCACAGAAAATAAAGGATTCAGAAATTCAAGGATATAATTGGAAAAGCTGGCTCTATTTGCAGATGATATTATTTTATACATGACAGAACCAGAAAGGGATATTACAGTGTTGTGAAACATTTTAAGGCAGTTTCATATCTTCTCGGGATACAAAATTAATGAAAGTAAAACAACGGCAATAGCAGTAAATTATGTACCAACACACAAAGGGGTCCAACAATATCCATATTTATTGGGACATTATAAAATTAAGTATTTAGGAGCATGGATTAGAAATGATTCTGTTGTGGCAGCTAAGGATATGTGGGAAGAGACTAAACAGAAGATAATACAAAAATTGTGAAACTGGAAGCTTTTGTTATGTGGATATGATACTAAGATACAAGCCATTAAAATGTTTTAGTCCCTTTAGTCTTATACACAGGTCAGGCATATTTTTATCAACCAGAGGAAAAGCTGTGGATAGCAATTAAAAAAGAGTTGAAAGACTTTATCTGAGAAGGGAAGACAGCAAGGGTCAAGTACGATAAGCTGATTCTTCCAATAGTACAAAGTGGACTAGGATTACCCAATTTGATGGGTATTTTAGAGCAACACAGTTAAGGCTCTTGTATATAGCACAAGCAGAAAACTAATTCAAAGTGGAAAGGAATGATGCTGATGCAGGGAGGAAGCTCAAGAAATAAGGAGAGATTGGGATTTTGGATGCAGACTCATAAGGAGAACAACAAAAATCATACAGAGTATTATATTCGGGTCTATATTAGAACACCTAACATTCAAAATTTTGAGTGTTCTAATATCAAACCCTAACAATCGAAAATACCAAACATCGAACGTTCAGAACAGCAAATTGTTTTCCTAGGGGAAAAAAATTTGCTGTTCCAAAACACATACACACAACACAAGCACACCAAACACACAGCAATCCACACACACACACCTAAAATCTTACACCTAACCCTACACTGAACTATACACACACCACTAACTATCCACTTACCTTAACCCAAACCCTAACCCTAAGGTCCGTCACTATCGCACACTCACTCGCTCCCTAACCCTAACTCACCTAACCCGCCCTAACCCTCATGTCCACACAAGCGCACACATACCTAACCCGCGCCCTAACTCTTAACTCACCTAACCCACCCTAACCCTCATGTCCACACAATCGCACACATGCCTAACCTGCACTCAATCACACACTTACCTGAACCCGACCCATATCTTTCTAACAGAGCACTGAAAATACCAAAGCAACAGAAACGGACAACCAAATTCTTTCCCTAGTAAAGAATTCGGTTTTCTGCTTCTTCGATATTTTCAGCATTCGCTGAAAATAGGTCGATATTAGAAAATTCAACATTTTAACTGATTGGTGTTCTAATATAGACCCTTATGTTCATAAAACAGCAGGGAGTATTGTAAGAACCAAACCAGCACAAGAATGGAGAAAAGAGATTTTGCCAATGGGGATGACTGTGGTCAAGGATACAGATAATAGACAAGAGGGGGCTGGAATTTATTGCAGAAAACTGGCAAAGGAACCAAGGTATTGGGAGCAAATAACTAGAAAGGGAAAGGTAATAGAATGTGAAGAGGCCAAGAATTTATTTGGACTGCAGGTTAGACATTGCATTCCCTATCAAGGATTGATATCACAGTACAGGCAAAGAGAAAGAAATAGGGGCTCCTGAATGAAAGACCAGCAGTGGTAGAGTTTGTAATAGAATCTAGAACAGAAGCTGCTGTTAAAAAAGGAATAATTAGTAAAGCATATAAAATACAGCATGATAATTGTAAGAATTAATCAGAGGAGCTTAGAAAGAATTGGGAAGAGAGACTGGATAATCAATTCACAAAGAGACAATGGGATGATATATATATATATATATATATATATGTGTGTGTATATATATATATATATATATATATATATATATATATATATATATGTGTGTGTGTGTGTGTGTGTGTGTGTGTGTGTGTGTGTGTATGTATGCATATATCCCAAATATGCAACAAAGTCTAGAAGATTTAGGGTATTTGCCTGGAACTGTTTACATAGGTATTTTTATACCCCCAAGTAGACCCAAATAATTTTTCCTCAGGCGGATAGGCAAGTGTTGGAGGTGTGATGGCCAAGAAAGAGGTAGCTGGGAACATATTCTTTGGGAGTGTAATGAGCTGGCAGACTTTAGGGATTCCCTCCAGACAACTCTGTCAGAGATGCTGGGTGAGCAGACTGGATGGACTTGGGAGATGATTTTTTTGAGTTATGATACAGAATCAGAATTGCTGAGACATAGTAAAGCCTTGCTGACTCTAATTATGGTGGCTGCCAAAAAAGCAATTACTAGAAAATGGAAATCAAAGTCTAGACCAACTTTACTAGAAGTAGTGAATATAGTAACAGAGATAAAACAACTGGAATTGGGATCTTTAGAAATGGGAGGGAGCAAACTGCATAGGAAAAAAAATGGGAATTGTGGGAACAATATATGCAGAGCAGGAATGAGGTTTAAGAGGCAGGATTTGAATGAGCCATATAATGCTTAACTGACAATGACTAGATAGATTATAAGTGATATATAATGTTTGCAACTACAGCTGTTTCAGTGGTGTCTGTGGTATATACCGTTTGCAACTAAAGTGGTGTCATGTTTGTTTTTCATTTGTATAAATGTAAGATTGCCTATGTCATGCATGAAAACTTAATAAAGATGTTTGTTAGAAAAAAAACAAATTCAGTCCAACATTATATAAATCACTCGATTCATGCCTTCTTTTAAACCCCTCTCCTCCTGAACATTATTTTGCATCTATTTATTTATATGTAATTTGGTCCCTTTCTTTTCTAAGGATCCTTCTTCCAGTTCTTTTATCTCTTTTACAGTATTTAGTACTTCAGATGCAGTTGTCTAGGCAATTCAGATCCTGTGTCCCAGTTCAAAAGAATATTTTCCTTAGTTGCACCCATTTGCTCATCCAATATATCTGAGAGAGTACTTTGTAGGAATTTTTTTTAATCTTGCAAATCATTACACTCCCAAAAAACATGTTCACATTTACCTTCTTTTCTCTCCATCATGCCTCCAACATTTGCTATCTACCTGAGGAAAAAATCTTTGAAGGCTACCTTGGGTATAAAAATATGTAGGCAAGCACTTTCAAGCAAAATTCCTAAACTTTCTGGACATTGTTGCATACTTGGAAACCACAAATATGCCCTTATGTTGCTACCTTGTAAATTAGTGTTCCAGTCCCTCTTCTCAATCTTTTCTAAGATCTTCCAGTGATTCTTTTTTTTTTTAAAACAAGTTTATTGTTTTAACATATAAGAGAAATATCATAACAATTTTATACAAATAATTAAAAATAGGTATTATTATAATATTCAACAAAACAACTAAAGTATTTACAAAGACATCCACTACAATCAGATCAATTAATTAAACTAAAATACTGTGCTATTGAAATTAGAATTTTTTTAACAAATTTTGTAAATTATCCCATACAATAAAATGTGATGTTTTTCTAGTTGTTCTCATTCTAATTGTGCTTATTTCCATATGACACATTATATTCATAACATTTTTAAATTCATTGAACGAAGGAGGTGTATCTGAAATCCAATTTCTAGTTATTATTTTCCTAGCCACTGCTAGGATAGACCATAACAAGGGAAGCTTAATCTTTTTAACACATTGAGGTACAGGTGTGTTGAATAATATAAGAGACTTAGAAATAATGAAATTATCTGTAAAAAGAGCCTGCAAAAATTCATTAATTGACTTCCAGTATTCTTTCAACTTCATACAGTCATAAAACATATGAGCCCAGTCAGCATTAATTTCTACATTACATCTCTTACATAGATTATCTTTATTATTAATTTTATTCATCATCAAAGGTGTATAAAAAGATCTATGTAAAAATTACCATGTATAAAGTCTCCAGACAAAGGAAGATGTAGTTCTATAAGCAGATTCCAATATATATTGTTTATCTTGTTGAGTTGGTGGGTCCCCATTAATAGAGGTGAAATAATTCCAGTATGAATCTACATTGTAAAAGTTTCTTGTCTGATAAAGGTAAACTTTCATATATGCATAAAAGTTTACCTTTATCAGAA
Source organism: Protopterus annectens (assembly GCF_019279795.1). Taxonomy (NCBI): domain Eukaryota; kingdom Metazoa; phylum Chordata; order Ceratodontiformes; family Protopteridae; genus Protopterus; species Protopterus annectens. The sequence goes on along the minus strand of NC_056750.1, from coordinate 287,407,166 downwards.
ACTTTATGCTGTAAATTTATTATCAAGTAATCAATCAGTTTTGGAATAGATTCTTTAACTGTTATAGACATTAGATCTATTCTATCAATGAGATGTTGTCTAAAGATCTGAACCTCTAACCAGCAAGTTTCTCTTAGATCAAATTCTTGTTTTAAGAAATCTAGATTTTTAACTTTATTATCAGATATCAGCTGATACCAGTACTTTAGATTATTATCTATAGCTAAATGAGCTCCTTCAGAAGTAGATGACATAAGCATACCCTGAGTATAAATTATAGGAATACAATAAAATTCCATTCCCTATACTTAGGGTGCATGAATATAAAGTTACGATAACTAATAATAATATTTAATGGGTAACAGACCATATGTTTAGGTGTAATAGGTGAAGTACAAAATTCCTTTAGCAACCACAACATGGAGTTATTTATAATCATATTTTTATGTGTTAAGGAGATTTTCATGAAGTGCATACTAATTAGCTCCCAATAATCTTTCCATTTTGACATATGACCGATCTATTAATAAAGTAATAACTTTTATAATAGAAGAGATAATATATAAATTAAAGTCTGGAAAAGAAATACCCCCTTGAGACCAGCTATTAGTATGTTTCTTTAATGCAATCCTAGGTCTATTAGGTGCCCATAAGAAATTTAACATTAGTGTATTCAGTTTCTTGATAGTTATTTTTGTAGGTGAAAGTATTATTGATTGTATTAAGTATAAAATCTTGGGGAATATTATCATTTTAATAATTGTAAGTCTCTCCTCCATAGTAAAAACATATTATTCCAGGTATTAAAAAGATTTTGTATATTAAGAAAACAGGTATTATAGTTATTATATATAACAGATTTAATATCTTTAGATAGTATTTATACCTAAATAAGTTATCTGACCTGAGTTGGGTACATATTTAGTAAAATCACTAATGAGAGTATTTTTTCGTGTATATATAGGTAGTATTTTAGTTTTTTCTTCATTGAATATTAAACCAGAAATACTTTTAAAATTCATAATTTTATCAAATAAAGACTGCATAGAAGAATTAGATCCTGCTGATGTAATTAGAACATCATCTGCAAAAAGTTGAATTTTTGATGTTGTATTTTCTTCTATTTCAAAACCCTCTATGTCAGTACTGTTTCTAATCAAATTAGCCCAAGGCTCCATTACTAAAGTGAATAATAGTGGAAAAAGTGGACATCCTTGCTTTGTACCTTTAAGAATGGGTATTTTTTGTGAAACATATGTTCCTACCTTAATATAAGCCAGCGTTCCTTTGTATAAATGCTCAATTAAATTTACAAATGCATCAGAGAAATTTGTGCACTTCAGTAAGGTAAACAGATAGTCCCAACTTACTGAATCAAATGCTGAACCTATATCAAGACTAATAAGTGTTAAATCCTTCTTTTTCCTATTTGCAAAATCAATTAATGTTAAAGTTCTTCTTATATTATCAAAAGTATTTCTATTTACAATGAAGCCCGTCTGATCTATGTCTATAATGCCGGGGATAATTGTCTTCAATCTATCAGCAAAAATACTCATAAACATTTTATAATCAACATTAAGTAATGAGATGGGTCGATATGAAGAACATCTAGTTGGATCTTTATTAGGTTTTAAAATTGGTGAAATAAATGTATATTGCCAAGATGGGGGGGGTTATTAACTCAGTTTGGGCCAGAATAAAAACCTTATGTATTAATGAATATGTAGTTTTAGAAAGGATTTTATATATCTCTGGTATAATACCATCATTACCCGGTGCTTTGTTTGATTTAAGCTTATTTATTTGTGTAATAACTTCTGTATATGAAATCTTCCAGTGATTCTTAAAGTTACCAGAGCATATTCTATATGCCGTACTAATTATCCCCGTTGCAAAAACAACTTATTTTCTAGATTTGTGTAAAAGCTCTCCCAGAGCAGGTCTTTCACGTAGGACTCCCCTGTCCATTTCTGTTTGCATATACTCCAGTAGCAATTCCTGATAGGAGAAGGCAGTCTCTTACCTGTAGTCCAAACATCTTCTTGCAATCATCGCACTCTATTACCTTTCCCTTTGTAGTTGGATGTTCCCAGTATGTTGGTTGTCTTGCCAATGTTCTCCAGTAAATTCCACCCTTCCCTTGACTATTTTCTTTTTTTCTCAATTGTTTTTATTGAAAACTTTAAGAACAAAACATTAATATGATAATAGAAATATTATAAAATAAATATACATATCTAAAACAAATAATAATGAACTAACATATGTGTTTACAAAATGGTGACTACTATAATACAAAGCTTTTTAAACAAAAAAAGAAATTAATAAGAGTAGTTGTTAATTATTAAAGTCTGTGTATCCAGTTCTTTGAATTTCAACCATATATTATATGAAGAGGTGATTCTAGATGTTCTTGTCTTGATTGTGATAAGTTCAGGATGACAAACTTCAGTTGCCAAGTGTACAAATTCATTCATAGTAGGACTAGTCTGACTCTTCCAGTTCTTGGTGATGAGTTTTCTTGCTAATGATAAGATACTCCAGATGGTATTTTATTTTCATGACACAAGTCGGAATAGGTGTATTAAATAAGAGATTTGGTCAGCAAATAGTTATCCTTAAAAACAAACTGTAAGAGAATTCATATTATCCCAATATATGTTAAGTTTTATATAGTCATGGAACATATACTGCCTATCAGCTTTAACATTTAGTTTACATCTCCAGCAACCTATGTCTTTATTAAACATCATTTCAACTTTATGTGGTGCGATAAAAGGTTTTTGTAAGAACTTCCAAGAGAATATCCTCCACCTTAGTGATAAAGTAGTTTGTTTTGAAGATTGGAGTATTAGCGTTTATCATCTTCACTTGGGGAATTATTATTAGCAAGTCTAAAATAATCCCAGTACCTTTCTCTGTGACATACTGTTGATTTCTTAAGTACCTTATATATTTTAGATAGAAGTACCTTTCCAATTATATTCTGGTACATTAGAATAATGAGTAAATCAATGAATGTGGGGAAAGAATTTTTAACTGTTGGTTGCATTAAATTAATCTTATATGCAAACAGTTGTCTACAGTTTTGAATTTCTAACCACATATCATTGGTTAACTCAAGCCTATTAATGATATGGTCAACATTTTGTAACTTCCCATTGTCTAGTAATTGATACCAGTATAACAGGTTTTGTCTTTAAATGTAGTCATTGCTGTTAAAATTATATGTATTAATACTATTTTGAGTACTATTTTGAGTGTGCGCAACTGTATTCCTGAAAATTAAATGTTTAAAGGAGGTTATTATAGTATTAATATAATTAGAGTTAATTGGTTTGCTTTTGTTTTCTATAAAATAGTATTTTACTAACCAATGAAATTTACTAGTAGCTATTTTGGTATGATATGATTTTGTTAACTTATTGGATTTACACCAAATACCTCCCTGAATATCTTTCCATTTGGCATTATAATTATTTAACCAATTAATCATTGTCTTAACAATTGAGGATAAGGAAAATAATTCTATATCTGGAAGACCAATACCACCCAATGTCCAATCTGTAATGTGATGGTTTAAAGCCAATCTTGGCTTATTAGGAAACCATAAAAATCTCAGAAACAAAGAATTATACTCTTTTATATGTTTTTTTTTTGGAATGGGATGGATAAAGATTGTATTATATATAGAATTTTAGGAAAGACAATCATTTTAATTAAGGAGAGTCTTTCTGCCATCGTGAAAAAAAATTCCATTAAGAGTTTGTTTTATGGAATTTAATTTTTTATTATATTTTAGGGTTGTTATATCTTTAATATTATTAGACAAGATTATCCCTAAGTAAGCAATTTTACCATTTTTCACAATGTATTTATGTAATTTATCTATTTTATTATTATAATTAACAGGTAGTATTTTAGTTGTATTCTCATTAAAACTATTGCTTGGAATACTGTAATAAGAAAAGAATTACAGTCAGTAAAAGTTAATAGGATGTCATCTGCAAATAATTATATTTTGGAGATGAGATCATTATTTATTAGTATGCCTTTGATGTTTTGTTTGATCTTATATAATTTGCAGAAGGTTCCATAACTAGAGCAAAAAACAGTGGGGACAAGGGACAACCCTGTTTAGTACTTTTAATAATCATGATTGATTGAGAAGTATGTGAGCCTAACTTAATGTATGCAAAGGAGTTTTCATGGAGAAGTTTGATTATTTGTAAGAAATTGTTTGAAAAATTACATTCCTCTAATACTGATAGTGAGTACCTCCCAATTAACTGAATCAAATGCACTATTGATATCCAGATTAACCAAGGTTAGTTTTTTTAATTATTAGTATAATCAATTATTGATAGTATTCTCTTGATATTATCATAGGGCTTCCTGTTCATTATAAACTCAGTCTAATCATTGTTTATCAGGATTGGAAGAACTTGTTTTATTCTACAGGCATAGATTGCAGTGACTATTTTATAATCTACATTTAATAAAGAAACTGGTCTATATGAAGAACATTGTGTTGAGTCCTTGTCAGGTTTTAAAATTTGGGATATTAGGGTGTACTTCCAGGATGGTGGTACCTTTGTAAGTCCTGCAACTATTAAAATACCTGTAGTAAAATACTCAAAGCATCCTTAGTCATTATTTTGTATAGTTCAGGTATTATACCATCATCTCCATGTGCCTTTTGGGGTTTTAATGTATTAATTTGAATTTTGAATTCAGACATTAATATAGGCTTGTCAGTTAATTTTATTTGATCCTCTGACAGTCTATTTTTAATATATTTTTATAAATGTTTTAATTGGATTGTGTGTATCCATTTTTGGTTTGTGTTGATTAATCTTATTAAAATGAGACCTGAAAACATCCAGAATATCTTGTATTTCAGCAACTTTCTTTTTACTACTAGAGGAGTATAATCCTTTGATGTGGTTAGATTTAACAATAATTTTTGTTCTAGTAGCCAATTTATGCATAGATTTAGGATTTATGGAACAATTAGGTATTTTAATCTTTTCTAATTTTATCATAGTTTTATGTTGTAAAATGTCTAAATATTTACTGTTTAAGCTTTTTATTTCCTCTGTTATTTCCTTTTTGACTATCTAATTTTAACTCATCAGTTTTCTCCTGTAATTCTATCAATTATTTGTCCCATTGTTTTTTTTTTTTGCACATATTAACTTGTAATTTTGCCAAAAAAGGTATGCTCTAAAGAGTCCCATACAAAAATCTGTGAGGTGTTACCTTTATGATTAATTTCAATAAGGATTTGAATTTCTATATTAAAGAACTCCTTAAAGTCTTTCATATTGGTTATATGTGCAGGAATCCTTTTATTTGGGATGTTATTACTAGAATTCAACATACCTTCAGATGTTATGAACCGACAGTGGGCAAGGGGCTACTTTAGCGTTATCTATTCTACTAGTGATCTTATTTGAAAAATATACTCTGTCTGTTTGTGATTTTGTCCTATGCTTGTGTGAGAAATGTGCAAAGAAGAGTTAGTCTGATACTGAAAACTCATTTATATCTCTCATATTATATAGGTCAGTGAACTCCATCAAAGCCTTGACTGAGGCAGGTTTCTTCATTGTATAGCTAGTATCCTTATCAGATAAAATGCAATTAAAGTCACCTGCAAAAATGTTTCCTTTGATATTCATATTATTTCCCCCAGCTGTTGTTTAACTGTTTGTATTCTCAATCCAGGTATTTGATAGACATTAATAAAAGTATATAGGTTCCTTTGAATCTCTTAATTCACTGAGCAAATCATGCATTTTTCATAACTAAATATATTGAGAATTTTAGGTAGAGGCAAAGAATTTTCCATGAAATAGCCACTCCTCTCCTGTTTTGTTTATAATAAGAGCTAGTCAATACAGAATAGTATTTAGTATTAAGTCTTTCCAAATCTTCATGTATTAAATGTGTTTCCCCTGAAAAGATAACTTGGTAATGAAATATTTTTAAAATTTGTATAAACTACCCTTTTTACAACCATTATTTAATCCACTGATATTAATTGATATGCACTTCAAGTTGGCCATGCTACCAAAATAGGAAAACATAAATAAGGAATACATGTAATACCCTCATACATTTGTAACTAATATGGTATTGAAAAACTATTATATCTAGTGAACTGCTTATACTCATAGATATAAGAAAATTGAGATTGTCAACTTAAACTTTCTATCAAGAATAGTAAACACCAGGGATTCTAAGATGGCCACCAGCTAGATAGCACATACTTCAGCTTGCTCCAATTACTAGCTATGAATCTAACTCCATCTATGGCTACTGCTGCTGCGAAAACCAAACTACTTCCCTATCTGTGAGAATCTTATTTTCAACTTCTGAGTTAAAAAATAAGAAATACATACCTTGGATCTGGGAGGTGACTAAGCAGTGATTCCTGTAAATGTGCATGGGCCTGGAGTTAGCAAGTAGCAGCTATAAAGAAGAAAAGAAGTAAGTTTTCACACAACAAAGAAATAATGGAACAAATGGAAACACACACATCTAAAACAAGAATATCTCAAATTGCATCTCCTGATAAAGAAATTAGAGCTAAGAGGCAGAAAACTACTAAAATACAAGTTGAAGCTGAAAAGCATCAACTGAAACCAAAAAGTGAACAATCATTTGACAATGAGGAATTAAAAGCAGCCTTGATACCTCTGCAAACAGAAATACAGTCTTTCTCTTCAAAACTCACAGCGTTTGGAAACAACTTAGATCAAATAATGACCAGACTAGATAAAAGTGAAGCTGGAATACTGAGCAGTGAGTCAAAGATAGAAGAAATACAGAAAGCTACCTCCATTACTGAAAGCTCAGTCAAAGAAATACAACAAAAACTGATTGATCTTGAAGCTAGAACAAGAAGAAATAATGTATTGATCAGAGGCATACCAGAAAAGTATGAATAATCACATCTAACTAATGTGGCAAAAGAAATCTTTGATCTTCTTCTTGATAACAAAGAACTATCTCAAACAATTGTCATTGAAAGAATATACCGAGCTTTAAGAAAATCTCAAACCCTGGATGCCCCCAGACAAATATATGTAAGGATTCTAAATGCTTCACATGCTCAAGCAATAATTCAAGCTGCAAAAAATAGAAAATACATTATATGGAATGGCTGCAAGACAACCTTTGCTCAGGACCTGCCTCTACAAATCAAACAATTAAGACAAGTTCTATCACCTTACTGCACTTACTTAGTAAGCAAAAATATAAGATTCCAAATGAAATATCCAGCGACTCTACACTTTCAGTATAAAGGCTTAAATTATATAGTAAAAACAATGAAGAGGCAAAAATGGCTTTTCTTAAAGCCTTTAAAGACTTACCAAACAAAATGACATGAAGAAATGTACTTTTCACTAAAAACTAATCTAATACAAATAATTTATCCATCTAAATATTCATTTATGCTAAATTGAATCAAACGACAAGGTAAATTACTTAAATTACCTTCTTTCCAATTAAATCCACTGCTTTCCATTTAAACACTCTAAATCTAGGCCTAGGAGTATCTCCACGATGCTGCGAAAGAACTACAAACTCCCACAATCCTTTGCAACCACAAATCAGGAAGAAAAAGCAAACTGAGGTCAAAGGAACATCTACGACGTCCATCTAAGCCCAGAACAATGCCAAAAATACGTGTTTGCCAAAGAAAATGAAAGTAAGGCTTCTACATTTCTGAAAGCGTTGGAACTGTATCCTAAAGATTAAAAAAACTGAAGAATCTCGTGCCAACGGCGATCGGAAGGTAAATCCAGCCTAGAACTAAGTGCAGCAGTCTAAACAGTTATTTACAATGTAAATATATATGCATGTGTTTTTTTTCCTGAATATATACAAATTAGACAAATAAAAAAAAACTTCTGGATCAAATGCTGTAGCAGATGCTGTAGCTGCAACAAATAACTAGCCTTTATTAGGTCCTATAAAGTATGAAGTTGGGTCTGTTTTGTTTTTTCTTTTATATATATATATATATATATATATATATATATATATATATATATATATTTTTTTTTTTTAAATAAGTTTGCATTAAAAATGTAAGCATACCAATCTAGATCAGCAGAGACTATGAAAGACTCTTGATATTATTGTCTGATCAACACTGTAGATCTTAGATGTATATGTGCTTTATACATATAAAATAAATGGATAATCAGGACTATCACTGACCCTTACTGTAAACATTGACCCAACAAGTAAGAACTGTTGTATACTAAAAGAAGGACAGCGTTTGAAATCATCAAAATAAGGAACATGCAAATAGAAACTGACAAACTATAAAAAGTCATAAAGTCATAATTAGCATGTGCATGTAATCATTTTCTTTGTGTGAGTTAGAAAGAAATGCTACGGTATGCTTTTGAAATGTACTATTTAAAGATCGCCTCTTAAGTTAGCTATGTAAATCTTAGTTAAAGGCAATTTACAAAAATGCTCAGGCTAATTACTTTCAAATGAAGAAAGGGTTAGAAATTATATTTCTTGCTATTACATATGTTTTGTTTGGACAAGCCGTTATGTGTGTTGCTGTAACTTTGCTAGGACTTAGAATGACAGGAACATTTTGTATTAAAGTTGTAAATGTTCTATTTAACTCTCTTTTAAAGTTATATATATCCCTATATATTTCCATTAGCTCAGAAAGTCAGCATTCTGTTTAATATATCTTTTAGATGATTTCTGTAGATTCATGGAATATAAAGGGCTTACAGAATAAGAAAAAGAAGAATGTACTAATGCATTTAATTTTTAAATCTAAGGCAGAGATAACTTTCATTCAAGAAACACATATGTTGAAAGAACAATGGGAGAAAGATACAAAAGAAAATGGGTGAGACATATTGTTGCTGCTGGTGACAGTACGGCTTCTAAGAGAGTTGCTACAATAGTTTAAAAAATCATTTGATGGCACTATAATGAAGAGTAGCTACGGCCCAAATGGTAGATGGTGTTATTTTACTTGTGAACTGCCTATGTTTAAAAAAACTTTCTTAGTCCTAAATGTATATGCCCAATGTTTGCATCAATTAACCTACCTATACGAGATATATAGAATTCTAGAGAACTTTCCTAACTATTTATATATCATAGGAGGAGAATGGAATATGATAATTAATCTAGAACTAGATAGAACAAATAAAGATAACAAGCAACCTGTTAACTTACATTAATAGCTGAAATAATGGAAGATTTTAAGCTAGCTGACCCATTTGAAAACTATAGATATAATCCATCTACTAGTAAATTCACTTATTTTTCGCCATACCACAAGTCTTGGTCTAGAATAGACATATTTTTAATATCTGAAACTTTACTAAATAATGCAGTTACCTACAATAGTGAACCTAGAACAATATCAGATCATGGAAAAATAAACATTACAATACAGATGGTTAGCTCAATGCAAAGATCCCAAACACTAGTGAACTGGACGTTAAATACTAACTTATTAAAGGATAAAGAAGTCTCACAGGGAATCATTGAAATTCTTACTCAAGCTAAAAACAACCTAGAGGTAACAGATATACCATATGACATTCAATGGCAAGTGACAAAAGCCACTATTAGGGGAATACTAATCCAAAAAGCCGCTCTCTATAAAAAATTAAAAAAGGAAAAAGTCATAGTATTAGAATCAAAATTAAAAAGTATAGAGTCAGCATTACAAATTAGACATTCACCAGAACTTGAAAGTCAAAAGGTTACACTACAAGGGCAACTACATGAAATTCAATCACAACAGTACTCTATCAGTGAAATTAAACTTCTCACAAATATGCCGAGTGGGCTCAATCCCCCTCAAAAGCGTTGGCAAGAATCATAAACGTAAAAAAAAAAACACTACCAAAATAAAGCAATTAAAGTATAATAACAAAACTCTAGATACAGACGAAGAGATTATAATGGCTTTTGAAGAGATTTATCAAAAACTATATGGCCCACATGACCAGTTTAATGAATTATTATTCCATCAATTCACTGAAGAATTGCAATTTCCAGTACTGAATGAAGCACAAATAAATAATGTTAAAGCCCCTATAAATGTATAGGAAATCATTGCTGCTGTAAATAAGTTGAAGCCAGGTAAATCACCAGGGCCAGATGGGTATGTGGCGGAGTTCTATAAGACTTTCAAAAAACAATTGGCACCAGTACTATTGAAAGTATACGAATACATAATAAAATAATATAAAATATGCTAAGAAACAATGGTATACATATATATATATATATATATATATATATATATATATATATATATATATATCTATATCACCACACAAACAACCCAAATCAAGGAACAAATTGTGTAAAATCCAATAGCGAAAGGCAGCATATAACCCACGATTCAAAAGAAAGTCCTCAGGTTATCAGTTTCAAGTAAATCCACAAAGTGATGTTAAAAATAACTGAATTTAATACTCAACAGCAAAACAGAACACAAAACGTAAGCGCTTTCACGGGCTTTCCCGCTTCATCAGATACGTCACAATATATATATATATATATATATATATATATATATATATGTAAAATATGCTAATAAATAAAATAAAATAGGGTATCAAAGACCTGTATATCAACAACTCAAAAATTATACTCATACCAAAACCCAAATCTGATGCATCAAATCCAAACAATTACAGGCCGACAGCACTCATAAATATTGATATCAAAATTCTATCTGCAGTCTTATCTAGCAGAATCAAAAAAAATCTTACCTGACATCATATCTTCTGAACAACTAGGTTTTATGAACAACAGACGGGTATACGGCAATACACTCAATCAATTGTTTAAAAGTGAATGATAAATGCCCTACCTATGCACTATCATTAGATGCATCTAAAGCTTTTGGCAGTGTAAACTTTGATTTTATATTAAAGATACTCAAGAAATTTAGCATTCCTGAAGAATATAGGTTCATAGGTTCATAAGCTGGTACTAGGCTATCAGCCCTAGGGCCTATACAAGCCTAGCCATAACAATTCCCTGGCTATTTCTTCCCACACTATTTACTTCCCTGGACCCCTGTCTAGCAGGGCGACTGATGTGATCCCTGGTGTGAATTTCCTTTCTCCCATCCAATCGTCAAGGTTCCTTTTGAAGAGGGCCAAAGAGGCACTCTGCTTGACATGTATGGGCAATCTATTCCAGAGTCTGGGGAGTCTCTGGGTCAGGAATCTATCCCTCCAGCATGTTTTGTTTATTGTGATGACAAGGTTTAGATCCCTGGAGCGTGTGGCTCTGAGGGATTGGGATTTCTTTAAGTGTAGCATGTCCAACAGCTCTGGGTTTGACATGGCCTTGTGTGTTAAGGAGAGATATGCGACAGAGTATAGCTGGAGTTTTTTAAGGCGGTCAGTGTAGGGCATCTGGTTTAGGCCTGTGATTCTTTTAGTTAAGTATTTCTGCGGCCTTTCCAGTTGTTGCAGATGTCTTGAGAGGTACATACCAAATGGGGCGTTGTATTCTATAATAGGTCTAATGAGGGATGAGTACAGTGGGACAATGACCTCCTTTTTTCTGGATGAAAAGCCCTTAGTGATGAGGTGTGCCACATAGAAGGATGTCCTGACTGTTGTGGCGATGTGGTTATCAAAGGTGAGACCACTGTCCACCTGTGTCCCTAAGTCTCTTATCACACTTTCGGTGTTTGGTGTACTGCCGCCTATATGGTAATTCACGGATACATGTTTTTTCCCAAAGGGGATAAGTATACATTTCTTGGCATTGAGCTTGAGCCCATGGCTCTGGCACCAAGCATCTGTTTCTGTAAGGTCCTTTTGTAGAGTATCCACATCATTTGAGGATTCAATAATGGCTCCCAGTTTGCAGTCATCTGCGAACTTTGTTAGCCAGAGTCCCTTAGTGTTGATTGGATTTACTAAGTTACAAAGTTAAAAGTCATGATCATTCTTCTGAACCATTACGTTTTGTAACAATTTATGGACGTAACACCAGGGGTTTTATGAATATAATTAATAGACATTGGAATGTTTTGATGGCAGAGGATAGATTACATCCTTTCTTGAGAGACAAATGTTTGTTCTCTTATAAAAGAGGACAAACATTAGGTTCAATGTTTAGTCACTATAAAAGGGTGGTTTCGGATGTTAAGGACCCTACTCAATTTTCTCCAACTGGTGGACCGATCATTGGTTCTATGCCATGTGGTCATTGTTCATATTGTATTAGGGTGCCAAAGACTAGTGAATTCACCAGCCGAAACACCCCTGAGATTTTTGATATTAATTTTTGGGCCAATTGTAGCAGTGAGTGGGTTATCTATCTTGCCATATGTACTTGTTATTCATTCTATGTTGGACAAACCTCTAGGACATTACGTCTGAGAATTGGGGAACATCTTAGTGATATAAAAAATAAACGTCAAAACAATGCTCTTTACAGACATGTTCTTAAACATCATACAGCTTCATTTTCATTTATTGTTATTGATTGTATTAAGGGTCGATGTAGGTATAAAGTAGGTTGGCATGAATTGCTAAATGTCAAAGAAAGAAAATGGATGATCAAACTTGGAGCTTTATTTCCACCTGGTCTTAATGACCAATTTTGAAGGACCAATGATTGTTGCACGTCTTATTTAAATTATACTATTTATACTGAATTGTTTGGTTGTAATTTATAATTGCTTGATCCACTGAAGAAGGCTGTGTTTAGCTGAAACCGGTTTGGATTTTTTGATAGTGAGGATTTTTCCTCCTATCATTGATTTTTAAATAAATATATTTTTTGTGGATTCCACGCTGTGCTGGCTTTTTCTGTCGTTGGTTGCTGTTTCTTAGCCGAGCACTAGCCTTGCGTGCACCTTTTTGTGTTTCCCTTAGTGTTGGCCTGTACTTCAGAGAAGTAGATGCCAAACAAGAGCGGTCCCAGGACTGAACCCTGAGGTACTCCACTTGTCACTTGTCTGGAGCTGGATTTGGAGTAGGCTACCTTTAGAGTGTGGATTCTATCAGTAAGCCAGTTAGCAACCCATTGGGTGACGTAGGGATTAATGCCCAGCTTAGTAAGTTTATCTATGATTCCAGAGTGGGGGGTGGTGTCAAAGGCCTTGGCAAGGTCTAGATAGGCTGTGTGGACCACCTTACCCTTGTCCATGGCTTTGGAGACTGATTCGAAGAAGTCAATCAGGTTTAGGAGAAAAGATCAGCCCTTCACGAACCCAAACTGGGTGGGGTCCAGTGTTTGAAGGTTGCCAATGTCTTTGTTTATAAGTTCCATGATAATACGCTCCATGGCCTTGCAGATAAGGCTTGTCAGACTGATGGGACGGTAGTTTCCAGGATCCAAGGTGGATCCCCCCCTTGTGGAGTGGGATAAATGTAGCTCTGCACCACTCAGTGGGCACGAAACCTGAGGTGAGGCTATGATTAAACATGACACTTAGGTGAGGTGCCAGTTCATATTGTAGTTCATGTAGTACACAGCCTGGGATGTCATCTGGTCCCATGGATGCTGTATTCTTAGCTTTGGAGAGTGCATTTTTTACCTGTGTGGCCATTATTACTGGAATTTGGCAATCTTCTGGTATTGAGATGGGCCATTTAGGGGGTCAGAGGGGGGTGAAGTTGGCACTGAATCGATCTGCCAGGATATTGGCAATATCCTTGGGATCAGTATATTTAATGCCATTCTGTTTTAGCTCAGAGCAGATCTGAGCATTGCCATTTAGATTCTTGACATAGTTATAGAATGTCTTGTGGTTGGCTTTGGAATCTTTGGCAATTTTATTTTCGTAACTAGCTTTGGAGGATTTTATGAGGGATCTCAGTTTCTTACTGAGGCTGGTAAGGGAGAATTTTGCATCCTGGGATTTTCCTCATTTCTGAAACAGTTTCTTCCTTTTGTTGTAAAGTTTGTTTATGGCAGGGGACCACCAGATTGGCTTCCTTTTTTTGGATGAGAGCATCTTGGTTCTATTTGGGATGGCACAATTCATGCATGAGTGGATGTGCTCGTACAGTGCCTTAGTGTAGGATTCAGCAGTTGAACATTCATTTCCCGTCTGCATGGGTGTCATGAAGTTTGTCACTTCTGACTTGAGTAGCATGAAGCTGGCTTTGGAGAAGTTTTTTTGGAGGTTTCCTTACTGGGGGGTGGGGTGGGATGTACAAACATAGTGAGGGCTTTATACAATAATGCTATGATAACACTATCTATAAATAAAAAGCAATCAAAACCTATTCAAATCACTGATGGTACAAGGCAAGGATGCCCACTATCACCATACCTGTTCAATATATATATTGAACCTCTTCTTCTTAAAATATCACAAAGAACTTACCGCCATCTTATGAATATTTCAAAAATCCCAATAAAGTTTACAGCTTTCGCTGATGATCTTAATATTTACTTTGAATTCCCTAATACAGATTTAAACAAGATCTCAAACTCCATTGAAAAATTTTCAAAGTATCTAATTATGCCATTAACCCAAACAAACCAGTCATATTCCCTTTGAATACTCTAGGACATAAGGAATTTTATTTCCCTGAAACTGAAATAAAAGTTGATTATAATCTCAAATATCTGGGTATCATGTTCACTCACCCCACAATCTGATTTGCCTTCATGTAATTAGTTTTCTGGCTAATATGTATTTTATAGCCATTCCTTTAAATTCTTCCCAAGTAATTTTAGTTCTATCTAACCAATTTTGAGTGAAGTATGATTTAATCATTGCAAACAATGTTACTATGATGTGCTAATATAACAGAAGACACTAAAAGATTGTTAAATCTTAATCTTTCTCCACTATCTAAGGTGGCTATAGTTAAAATGAATATTCTTCAAAGATTATTGTTTCACTTTAATGCTATTAATCAAAATATATCAAATACTTTCTTTTCCAGACTTGAAACAGTACTAGGGAAATTTATTTGGCATCCAAAAATACAAGAATAAAATACTCTAGATTAACATTATCCAAACAGAAAGGGGGCCTAGGACTACCCGATTTTCAAACATACTATGACGTTATAAACACTATTATACAAATAGCAAATTCTGAACCATCTAACAAAGCATGGTATCCGCTATGGATTAAAATATATTACAGTCATCTAATCTCATCAAGTTTAAACCCTAAAGCAACCCTTTCTAAATTCTAAGACATTAAGGTATTTTAAAATAAGAAACACATTACTATTTCAAAAGCTGGTATCCTCCCTAAATCTTAAGGATACTGTGTTACTAGGACAACCAGTACACCTAAATCCTAATATTAAATTAAATAACACTATGATAAACCTGAGTCAATACCCACTAATTAAAAACACCGCTGTATGGGACTTCTACCAAGTCAGAAGTCTTTCAATTGAAAATATTAGGCAAAGATTAGAAGTAAATAAAAGTTATAACACCATAATCAACCAATTACTATACCTGATTAACACAGTTACTACAAATGTTAAAATAGACAACCAAGATATGCAGCTATATCAACAAATTATTAACCTGTTATCAGATACATATAGATTAATAACAAGAATTAGATACCAAGATGCACTTCTATATTCAAAATTTTGGGAAGGAAAAAATAAGATTACTTTTGAGCACAAATCTGCTGCAATTGAACTCACTTTGAAATTAACCCCTCTCAAAAAACTAATTTATATCCAAATTATGATTAACAATAATGCCTATCACACACCACTCTTTCTAAGTAAAATTAATCCTTCTCACTCTTCTTATTGCCCCACATGTCCAAACAGCATAGCTGATATCCTTCATATTTTTTGGAGCTGTAAGAATGTTTACTAATTATAGTGTTCGTTAAGAATCAAGTTAGAAAAAAAGGGATACACTAAATCTACCCTGTCATGGAAATTTGCAATTTTACATGTATTCCCCACCAACTTTTCATAGGAAAATAAACACATCATAGTAACATTGTTTGCAATGATTAAATCATACTTCACTCAAAATTGGTTAGACAGAACTAAAATTACTTGGGAAGAATTTAAAGGAATGGCTATAAAATACATATTAGCCAGCAAACTAATTACAAGAAGCCCCCCAAAAAAACTATTCTATTATCAGAAATATTGGAAAACACTTATAGAAATCTTAAGGTAAAACTGGTTTATGAACAAGGGACTATATCATCATTATTACTCTAAGTAAACAAGGAAAAAATAAAGAAAATCAATATTGCAAAACCTGTACCCATTTTAAAAATGGAAAGGTCTAGGAAGTGTAAATAAAATGAACATTTCGAGGTGACATCAACTGTACATAATGTACATAGTACAAGATACAATTTAAGTTAGTTCGGCTAGAATGTCTTGATGCAACTGTTTTAATGTCAGATTCTATTATGATTAAAATATCTCAGAGTAGATTTTGGGCAGGATTCACGATGGCTTGCACGGAGTCTAAGAGTAGTGTAAGACTCCATGCAGCCATCATGTCCGACGAGCGATCCACGAACAGCCTGTAGGGGCGTGTAAGAGAGCTCCTAAAATGGCTCTTACACGGACAGGGCTTGGATATGCAAATTACCTCACTTGCAGCTGAAAGGCATGCAAATGAGGTAATTTTGCGATCCAGGAAGCACAAACCTGTCCGTGTAAGAGCCGTGTTATCTGCAGAAATGTACTCAGCTGACAACTGAGTACCGTTATGCAAATAGCACAATGGAGCCTTGTCAGCTGCAAATAAAGGTTGCATATGTTCCAGGAAGCATGCCAGTGGCCAAATATGTGGCCACTGGCAACATGCCCCGATGGAAAATTAAAATACATTTTTTTTTCAGCGATCGACCACGTTTAAACGTAGTGCAGTGCCGCGCAAACAGGCTGCGCTGTAAAAAAACCCAGAAAAATAAAAATTTAAAACCCACAAACGTGGGTTTTATGCAAACCATGAATTTACAATGTAAGGGAATAGCAGGCTGAAAACAACATGGCCACCGACTAGGGGTTGCTAAGGGGGGAAGCTCAGTGTAAGACATGTAACTAAGCATTAGTAGGCAATCCTATGTAAATGAGTGTTAGGATAGTGAATCACACTTTTACATAGCAAATGAGCACAATCCCTGGAGTGTAGGAGTAGGATAAGGGGGAGTAACAGAGTAAGAGATAGGTGACATCACAGGGGGGTATGTATGAAAGAAATGCAGCTCAGTGGAGCAGAGTGGCATGTGAAAGCTGTCAGTCACACATCATGGAAAGAGGTGTGTCAAGAAGTAGACATGGGAAAACCAAGAAATGGAAGGTGTACACTGTGGATAACACCAAAGTTTCTTGCTGGCCGTGCATGCGCGCGTGTGCACGCTCGGAGGCCCGAGTAAGATAGGGTGCGCGTGTATAAGTTCGAGTGCGCGCGTTTAAGCTGGAGTAAGTATGTAGGAGCCTGTTTAAAGACCTGTTAGCTCATTTGCGCTGGTGTACGCGCGTTTAAACCCGAATAAGCAAGTTTTAGTCCGTCTAAGCATGTGTGTGTGCGTTAGCTGCTGTGAGCGTGTTTGCGCTTGTTTGCGCGTCGCCCCCAGAAAGGAAAAAGGAAGCAGAAGAAATTGTAGGAAGCTACCAGGGAATACTAGCAGAGGTAACAAGTGAAAACAATCCGAAGCAGGCAATTACACAGGCAGAACAGTAGCCCAGCCCAGCACTTAAAACTCTGCAAACAACAGTGCATTATGTTTCTCTCAAGAGACACTGCAACACTGGAGTAAGCTATTACAAGTGAAAACTGAAAAAGCCTCACTCAGACAAAAAATGCTAGGGGCTGCCATAGCTGTTATAAGGCGACATATACAACATGCTGAGGGTGGTGACAATGCAAATGCTGCCGGACAACATACAGTGAGGAGACGGAGAAGAGTGTACAGGCCCAGGGTCACCTACCAGGGGTTACATGAGCTGGAGATAGTGGAGCGCTATAGAGTGGACAGAGACCTCCTACAGCAAATTGTTGAGCTGTGCAGGCCACGCCTCACACACAGAACCAACAGAGGGGAACCCATCCCAGTGGAAACCAAGGTATGTGTTGGCCTAAGAATACTAGCAACAGGTACCTTCCAGAGACCAACTGGTGATATGATGGGGATATCACAGGCATCAGCATCCAGGGTACTGCACCAGTTCCTGGATGCCATGTCAGCACATGTCGGTGATCATGTATATTTCCCCAATTCCCGTGGGGTATTGGCCAGCAATATGCGTCTCTTCCAGCAAATAGCGGAATACCCTGAGGTAGTGGGTGCAATAGACTGCATGCACATACGCGTCAAAACACCAGCCGGTGAGCAGGGTAAGGTGTACTTCAACTGCAAGGGCTTCCCCTCCATCAACTGTCAGGTTGTGTGTGATGCCCAGGGCATAATACTGAATGTGTGTGCTGGCTGCCCTGGAAGCTACCATGATTCCCATATCTGGCATCTGACGCAGCTGTACCAGACATTTGCCAATGGGGACATCCCACATGGTCACCTACTGGGGGATGCTGGCTATGCACTGGAGCCGTGGCTGATGACACCCATCAGAAATGCACACACACCTGAACAGGAACACCATAATGAGGCACATGCACAAACACGTAATGTAATAGAGCGTGTGTTTGGGCTGCTCAAGTCACGGTTCCGGTGCCTGGACACATCTGGTGGAGCCTTGCAGTACTCACCAACTACATGTACCCAAATTGTCATGGTATGTGCTATGCTATATAATATGATTCTGTGAAAACAGCTGCAGCAGGACCAGCAAAGGCCCGGGCCAAACAGCCCCCCACCATTGCCAAGGCCATCACAGGCAGAGCTTGACTCGGAGGAGGAACAACCTGAGCCTGCCCCAGTAGGCAGAAGGAGGCGTGCCCAGTATGCCTTGGCCTTGGCAAAGAGGCAACGCATAGCCCATACACTGGCTCAGTAGGAACCCTGGAAATGATACCTCTCTCTGACTCACACATATAGTAAAAGGGATGTCTAACATGACACAACCTGCTTTCAAACATGTACAGGGAGTGTAGTATGTGCATCCAACATAGGCAGCCCTGCAGTACCACCTGAGGGATGATTGCCATGTGTTAAGCAATGTAACACCATGTAGTATATGCAAACTTGATGACCCTGACTAACATACTACCCTCACCAAGCATGATGCCACAATATGAAGACAACATGATCAATTACAACAATTGGCTTAAGTATTGCTGTTAGTCAAAGGGGATCCAATGCCTGTCAGCCTGGGATGACATGCTGAGCAAGACATGATGCACCACCTGCTAGGGATGGCTTGCACCTATCACCCCTGGCCTTTTGGATACTGGTAAAGCCTGTTGTCACCCCCATAGTGCCTTGAATAGGTAAGGCTCAAAACACAAGCCCACCTCCATAGGTATCACAAGGGATAAGAAACTAGAAGTAATGCTACCCAATGCCAGAAGTCTAAACTGCAAGATGCATGCAGTCCAAACTCTCCTCAGCATGGAGAATGTTGATATCTGTGCAGTAACAGAAACCTGGTTCAAGGCTCACAAGAGCACCCTAACACTACCAGGTTACACCTCATACCATGCTTTACAGCCCCAAAACATGGAACAAACTACAAAAGGAGGGTGACTATCAATAATTGTCAAGGATAACCACACCCCCAGGTTGGTGCCACAGCAAGAAGCAGCACGGACTATCCACGGGCAAGTAACAGTGGCTAAAACTGCCTCCCAGTTTGTAGCCTGCTACAGACCACCCTCCTAAATCCAGGAACCGCACTTGGCCTACATGAGAACACATGAAAATATGAAGGTCTCTCCAAACAACATTATATTGGGTGACTGCAACTACCCAAACATAGACTAGGAGCATTATTCTAGTTCCAACACCCTAGGGCAAAGGTTCCTAGAATTCATAAACCAAAATGCTACGGAACAACTTACCACTCCCACAAGAGGGGTAAGCATACTGGACGTGATAATCACCAACATGGGGACTCTATGCACAAGACGAGAAGTGTATCCCTCACTGGTAAGATCAGACCATAGAGTAATCTCGCTGGATATTCACATCCCGACCCCAGTCCCTGGCCAGAAAACCACAGTGAAAAACATGTGTAAGGCAAATTTTGCACTCCTCCAAACTGAGGTGGAATCCATTAAAGCCCTTGTGCCTGTGGAAAATATGGCCCAGACCTCAGAACCCTTTATAAATTCATTCTGTGAACACCTTCAGGAATGCATGGATTATGCAATCCCAAATAAAACCAAGATCCAATCCTCCAAACACAGGCATCCGGCCTGGTGGATCCCAGCCATTACCAAACCATGCAAGAGAAGGAGGAAGCTACTACATGATAGAGCAAAACCCAAAAAGGGAAGTCATCTCTGATCAGTATTATGACAAAAAACTATGGCCACACATAAAATCCTCTAAGGCCAGCTACAAGATAAAAATTGCACAGGACACTAAGGATAATCACAAGGCTTTTTTAACTAATGGTAGGAACCTGGGTGGGAATGCACAGATATGCTCAGAATTAGTCCAAAATGACAAACAATACACCAAACCCACACACATTGCCAACATCCAACCTGACAGGTTCAGGGCAAAACCCCCCCCCCACCAAAAGGCAAAATATCTATCCCAGCAGAGTGCTGTCCCCCTGACATTGCAGATGCTCAGGTAACAGCCAGCGTCTCCAAAGCAAAACACACAGCATCAATGGGACCAGAGGGTGTCCTGGGCTGTATCCAACATGAACTCCAAGAAGAATTGAACACCAAATAAAACTACTGCTCAATCTCAGCCTTACCACAGGATATGTACCCAAAGAGCAGTGTACAGCAACAGTGGTCCCTCTCCACAAAGGTGGTGACTGAATGGATGCTGCTATCTATCACTCCAGAATCCTGACTAGCTTGGTCTGCAAAGCTATGGAAAGGATCATCATGGACCTCAGAAATAAAGATATTGGGGACCTACAGACACTGGACCCTACCCAGTGTGGCTTTCTTAAGGGCAGATCCTGCCCCTTAAACCTGGTTGAGTCATTTGAAACAGTCACCAAGGCCATTGATGAGGGGAAGGTGGTCCACACAGCCTATCTGGACCTTGCAAAAGCCTTCCATACAATACCCCACTTGTTCATTATAGATAAGCTCACCAGCTTAAATATAAACCCCTATGTCAGTAGATGGGTTGCAAACCAGCTCAAGGACAGAACTGACATGGTCAGAAATGCTGCAGCCATGTCAGACTCCAAACCAGCTACAACTGGCATCCCACAAGGTTCAGTTCTGGGACCTCCCATGTGTGGTATATATTTCTCAGAGGTACAGGCCAACATGGAAGGACTGTGTCTAAACAAGTTTGCAGATGACTGCAAACTGGGCACCATATCTGACCCTCCAGCTGACACAAGCATCCTACAAAAGGGCCTCATAGAAACAGACAACTGGTGCCAGAGCCATGTCATCAAGCTAAATGCAGAAAAGTGTATAGTCATCCCCTTTGGAAAAACAGTAAGTGCTCACCAATTACCACATAGGTGTTAACCCATTAAGTACTTTAGAAGTAATAAGAGACCTGGGGACACAAGTTGATAGAAATCTTGCATTTGACAACCATGTGGCCGTAGTGGTTAGAGAAACATTTCATATACCCACCTAATCATGAAGGTATTCACATCTAGATCAGGGGAGGTCATTGTGCCTCTTCAGTCATCCTTCATCAGGCTCACAATTGAGTGCAATGGCCCTTGTGGGATGTACCTTAGCAGACACCTCCAGCAACTGGAAAGACCCAAAAGTACCTCACCAGGAGGATCAAAGGGCTGTAACAGATGCCATGTGTTGCCTGATTAAACAAACTGCAGCTCCACACAGTGGCATACTTCCTGGCCAGAGGCGATCTGTGCCTGATGTATAAAGCCATGTCCAAGCTGGAATCAATGCACATGCTGCACCTTGTAAAATCTGAATGCCAGTGAGCTATGCACATGAGAGACCTGAACCTCATCACTGACATAAATAGGACATGCTGTAGTGATTGATCCATAACCCAGAAGCTCCCTCCACTCTTGAGTAAACTCCATGTCCAGGTTAGCCAGAGAGTCCCTCATTGACTCTCTTCAAGAGGAATCTTGCTGAGTGGATGGGAGATTGTTTACCCCGGGTATCACTTTTATGTCATGGTTAGACAGAGGCACAGTATACTAACCTTGAAAAATGTCATGGCAAACTCCAGTTAAAATGTGTGTTGAAGGACAAACACACTCTCTGACTAGGATTAGAAATGGCCTAGGCACATAGCCTAGTGTTTCTCAATGTCCACTCCAGTTGCGGAATACACTACTAATGTTGGACAAGCCTGGTTTAAGTAGGCCATAGCTGAACAAAATGCAACATGGTCATATTTGCACAACTGGCCCTTAACCAGTCTGGTGTGCTCAGTATGAATATTTAAAGCAGTTATAGGACTGAAACCCAGGATACTGTCCACCACAGTGAAAGGACTGAACCAGTACACTATACAATATTACAGTGTTTGGTCAGTATGAAAGAATGTTGACAAGTGTATGCAAACTATCCCATGGAAACCCTGCAGGCACAGCATAATCCCTGTTGGGATCAGACACAAAGCAGTTGGGCAGTAAGAACACAACATGACCTCCAACACACAACTATAAATGTCAAATATTGTTCAAGTTCACACACAGCCACAAATGTGGTGGACCTCAGATCTCAACATATGGAAAGGTCACACTGGGCATGTTCACACACTTTGATAAATGAGACATATGTCAGGCAACAAACCATGGAAAGCCTGAACTGGGCATGCTCACACACTTAGGCCATGTCTCAGTATAGCAGTTGGCCACACATATCTGGCATTTGTATGTGTTAAGCCAGGAACCTACCACAATACAGCAATCTACCCAGTGCACACAGTTAAATGACAACAGAGACATAAGTAATATAGTGGAACCCTCTCATAGTCAAACATCTTCCACAGATACACAAGTTGTTCATAGAAACAGGGAAAGCTATGGCAATAAAGACCTGAAAACAGTTTCCCTGCAACAAATATTGTGCATCTGAAACATAAACATATGGGTGTAGAGGTCAATACTAGGCTGTTTGCCCTAGGGAATACATAAGCCTAGCCAGAGTGTATTTGGCGTATGCCTCCCCAGTACAGTAGCCTACTGTGCCTCTGTAAAGTAGGTCACAGAAGGCACCGTTTAAGGCTAGTGTGCTGTGCCTCCATCAAGCAGGGACACAGTAGAGATCCCAGGGGTTGAATTTGCAATGTCACATCCATGTGGCTGGAGTTTGCTGGAAGAGGGTTGGCGAGGGGCTATGTCTAACATTAATTGGGATTCAATTCCAGACTGAGGGGAGCCTTATCTGCAGCGTCTGGACAATTTCACTGTCAAAACTTGCAAGTGCTGATTGTGAGGGATTGAAGTGTCTTGCCAATACTGTTCAGAGATGTCCTCCCTCTGTGGGATATTGCTCTGTAATGTATTAGCTCCCTCCTTCTGTTGTACAGCTTATATATGGCTGGTGTAAACCAGACAGGTCTCCTGTTGTGGAGGAGTCTTGGTTTTATTTGGGATAGCATGATCAATGCAAACCTTCCGGATGCTCATAGAATGCATTTGTAAAGCATTCTGCAGATTGGGCTGTATAATCCTCCAGCATGGGGCCTTTGAAGTATTCCACCCCAGTCTTCACAAGTGCAAAGTCTGCTTTTGAGAAATACTTTGTTTGCAGTGATTTCCTTGCCTGGGGGTGGGGATGGGATATGGACGTCCAGGGAAGGTTGGTTATGGTCAGATATTAACAATGGTGGTCTACCTCTGGTGTGGAACATAGAGTCCCCATGTTGCTGATGGTCATGTCCAATATGTATTCCCCCTTGTGGCTGTGGTGACTGGTACCTGAAGTTAACCACTGTAATGGTGTATGTGAACAACTTCATATCCTACACTGTTCCCAGGGAAGCCAAGTGTGGTTCCTGGATATGGGAGGGGTGGTCTGAACTACACACCAAACCAAAAGTCAGTTTTGCACAATGCTAGTTGTATATGTATGGCCTGTCATGCTTAGTGCAGTGGTAACAACCGAGAGGTGTGTGTATCTGTGATGTATATGGATACACCCCCCTGGTTGTGTTGTGTGTTACAAGTCCTGTGGTCACGAAGCATGGTATAAAACATAACCTGGCAGTGCTGATGTGCATATGTGACCCTGAAGTAGGCGTCTGTTAATGCATATATATTCTATCCCCCATACTGAGGGATAGTAATAGATGGACATACCTCTGTCTAAATAATGATGTCAGCACCCTATAAATACTGCAGGAGAAGAAAGGCCACCCAGTAATTTGAATAGCGTGCTCTGCTAATGCATCTCTCTCAAGTGTCATAACATAGTTAGGTAGGGGTTTGAATCCTGCAAATGCTCAGTGTGTGTGTGTGTGTGTGTTTGGGGGCAGGGGGCAGGGTGTGTGCAATTCTCTTTGAAAGAAATGGACCTTTTGGCAACTGGAATAACACACTACATGATGTACATTCCTCTTTGTAAAGACTGATGATGTCAGCACCCTATAAGTATAGCAGGAGAAGGGAAACCACCCAGTAATGTGAATAGCGTGCTCTGCTAATGCGTCTTTCTCAAGTGTCATAACATAGTTAGATAGGGGTTTGAATCCTGCAAATGCTCAGTGTGTGTGTGTGTGTTTGGGGGGGCCAGGGTGTGTGCAATTCTCTTTGAAAGAAATGGACCTTTTGGCAACTGGAATAACACACTACATGATGTGCATTGCTCTTTGTAAAGACTGATGATGTCAGCACCCTATAAGTATAGCAGGAGAAGGGAAACCACCCAGTAATGCGAATAGCGCGCTCTGCTAATGCATCGCTCTCCAGTGTCATAACATAATAAGGTAGGGGTTTGAATCCTACAAATGCCATGTGTGTTTTTGTCACACAGTTTGTCAATGTGTGGTGGGTGTTGCTTTTATTATGGTATGACATATAATTATAACAGTAATTTCAATGCACACATCAGGTATGTGTGTGCCACATAGAGATATGTACCTCTGACCTTAAATAGTTCCTATGTGTGAAGCCTGCCTCATGTGAATACAGTTGTTACCTGTGCCAGCATGTCCTGCAGATTCCCAGACTGTACGCCAAACATGTGTGTTGTTGACAATGCAGGCTACTGCAGTGATCTGTGTCCCAGGCCAACTGGATGACACACACTCATGAAAGCTGTGATATATTAATGTGGGTGAGGGTTCATGTCTGGAGTATATATCACACATGTTATAACACAGCAAAGTCTGTGAGTAATGGACATCCAGTGTAGGTGCATGGCAACTGTTGCTGATATGCATAAAGACTCCTTCTTGCTTAGGCGATACACCAAGGGACTGCATGATACCTTTGGAAATGTGAATATCACAGGATAGACAAGAAAACACTTGTCCATATGTACACACCATTACCCGTTCTACATGATGGGTGCTGCCACCTACATGGTACTACTGGAATACTATGTTAAGTACATGCTGATGACAAAGTTACAGTTGCGTTACAGTAATAGAGCATGGCTTGGACAACAGGTATCCATCTGTATGATACCCATGTGGTGGTCATGTGTGTCATGTGCAGAATGCATTGTAGGCCACTGTATACACTTCCAGTCATGGAGTAACATATCGCTAGTGTGTTGGCATGTACGTGAGACTGCTATATGCCAAACAGCATTCTTCACAGGGATGTGTGTGGCTCAGTAAGATTGGCTACTGGTATAGTGTAGTACTGGGATATCACTGACACTGGGTTTCCTACATCTGTGTATCAGTTGAGGATTCATCATGTAATAGGTTCATAGGTTCATACTAAGCTATCTGCCCTAGGGCAGTTATAAGCCTATCCAGACTGTGTTTGTCTTTTGACACCCATGTTAAATGAATTTTGATATGGCCTTTTTCCAGGTTAGTATACTCAGCCTCTGTGTAACAGTGACACAGAAGTGATACCCGGGGTAAACCTACAATCTCCCATCCAGTCAGCAACATTCCTCTTGCAGAGAGTCATTAAGGGACTCTGCCTAACCTGGACTGTGATTTTATTCCAGAGTGAAGGGA
Organism: Protopterus annectens; assembly: GCF_019279795.1. Classification (NCBI taxonomy): domain Eukaryota; kingdom Metazoa; phylum Chordata; order Ceratodontiformes; family Protopteridae; genus Protopterus; species Protopterus annectens. The sequence continues at coordinate 287,380,972 of NC_056750.1, read as the reverse complement.
GCCTCTGGGTTATGAATCTGTCCCTCCAGCATGTCCTATTTATGTAAGTGCTAAGGTGCAAGTGTCATGAGCACATACCTCCATGGGATTTGGATTTTCTGAGGTGCAGCAAGTCCATTAATTCCAGGTTGGACATGGTTCTATATATCAGGCATGTATTTGAGCCCTTTGATCCCCTTGTTGATGTACTTTTGTGGACTCTCCAGTTGCTGCAGGTCAGGTGGCTGGTAAGGTACACCACAAAAGGGGCATTGTACTCAATTATGGGCCTGATGAGGGATGACTAAAGAGGCACGATGACCTCCTGTGATCTAGCTGTGAATCTCTTCATGATTAGGTGGCCTATATAAACTGTCTGTGTAACCACTACAACCATGTGGTTGTCAAATGACAGTTTGCTATCAACTTGGGTCCCCAGGTCCCTAATCATGTGTACAGTACTTAATGGCTTACCACCTATGTGTCAAGTTGTGGTCACTTAGTTTTTGCCAAAGGGGATGACTATACAGGTTTTGGCATTTAGCTTGAGGCCATAGCTCTGGCACCAGCTGTCTGTTTCTATGAGGCCCTTTTGTAGGATGCTACTGTTGGCTGCTGAGTTGATTATGGTGCACAGTTTGCAGTCATCTGCAAACCTGCTCAGCCACAGTCCTTCTGTGTTGGCCTGTACCTCCGAGAAATATACCTGAGTGGGGTATTGTATCAAAGGCTTTTGCGAGGTCCAGGTAGGCTGTGTTGAACACCTTCCCCTCGTCATTGGCCTTGGTGACTGTTTCAAAGACATCAACCAGGTTTAAGAGGCAGGATGTGCCCTCAACAAAGCCAAACCGGGTAGGATCCAGTGTCTGTAGGTCCCCAGTAACTTCATTTATGAGGTCTATGATGATCCTTTCCATAGCTTTGCAGACCAAGCTAGTCAGGTGTACAGGTCAATAGTTTCCAGGATCCATTGAGGCACCACCTTTGTGGAGAGGGGTCACTTTTGCTGTACGCCACTCCTTGGCTACATATCCTGTAGTAAGGCTGGGATTGAACAGTACTTTTATGTTTGTGTTTAGTTCTTCTTGGAGTTCATGTAGGATGCAGCCTGGGACACTGTCTGCTCCCATTGATGCTGTGTTTCTGCTTTGGAGAGAGCGACTGAGCATCTCAGATGTCAGGGGGGCATCACTCTGCTGGGATATATATTTGCCCTTGTGGTGGGGAGGGGGGTGAGATGTTTGTGCTGAACCTGTCAGCAATGATGTTGGCAATGTATGTGGCTTAGGTGTATTCTGTGTCATTTAGGACAACTTCTGAGCATATGTGGGTGGGAATTCCCACCCAGATTCCCAACATAAGTAAAGAAAGCCTTGTGATTATTCTTTGTGTTTTGTGCAATATTTCTTTTGAAGCAGGCCTTAGACGATTTTATGAGTGCCCATAATTTTTGTCCAAATAGTGATCAGAGATGCCTTCCCTTTGTGGGATATTGGTTGATCATGTAGTAGCTTCCTCCTTCTATTGGTTTCTGTTATGTGGCTGGGGTCCACCAGAAAGGACGCCTGTCTTTGGAGGATTGGGTCTTGGTTATATTTGGAATTGCATGATCTGTGCATTCCTGGAGGTGTTCATAGAATGCGTTTATAAAGGATTCAGCAGTGTGGGCTGTATTTCCCTCAGGCCCAGGGGCTTTGAAGGATTCCACCTCTGTCTCGGTTTTGAGCTGTGTGTAATTTGCTTTACACAACTTTTTCACTGTGGTTTTCTGTGCAGGGGCTGCGATTGGTATGTAAATATACAGTGAGATTACTCTATGGTGTCATCTTACCAGTGAGGGATACACTTCTGGTCTGGAGCATAGAGTCCCCATGTTGGTGATGATCAGGTGCAGTATGTTTTCCCCTCTTGTGGGAGTGGTAACAAGTTGTTCCATAGAATTTGAGTTTATGAATTCTAGGAACCTTTGGCCTAGGGTGTTGGAGCTACAGTAATGCTCCCAGTCTATGTGTGGGTAGATGAAGTTACCCAATATAATGTTGTTTGGAGACACCTTCATATATTCATGTGTTCTTAAGTAGGCCAAGTGGGTTTCCTGGGTTTAGGAGGGTGGTCTGTAGCAGGCTATGAACTGGAAGGCAGTTTTACCCACTGTTAGTTGCACGTGGATAGTCTGTGATGCGTCATGGTGAGGCACCAACCTGGGCGTGTGGCTATCCTTGACATTTATTGATACTCACCCTCCTTTCATAGTTAGTTCCATGTTTTGGGGCTGTAATGCATGGTATGAGGTGTAACCTGGTAGTGCTAGGGTGCTCTTGGTAGCCTTGAACCAGGTTTCTGTCACTGCACAGATCAACATTCTCCATGCTGAGTAGAGTTTGGACTGCATGCATCTTGCGGTTTACATGTCTGGCATTGAGTATCATTACTTCCATTTTCTTATACCCTGTGCTACCTATGTAGGTGGGTTTGTGTTTTCAGCCTTACCACCAGAATGCCAAGATGTGCAGACATTCCACTGTTGGAATTAACACTGGTGTATAAAAAACTACAATGACAGTCATACTGTTAATGCATCAGGCATGCTGGGATATACCCACAATGATATCATTACACTGTACTGTTAACAACATGATAATATTACTACAGTTCTATGTAGTCACCCTGTGCATCAGCACCATGCTATCCTGTTCCTGCATCAATGTTACAGATTGCAGGAGGTGGCACAGTTTCATCATATGCACAGGGTGTGTACTTGGTATCCCAGAGTCTGCTATTGACACATCCAATTGACATGTATGTGTGTGTGTGTTAGTGAGGGACAACAGTACAACATGGGGCAATGTTGATGCAGTGTGTGTGTGTATGTGTTAGCCCTAGGTGTTAGCATTATGCATGTGTGTATGCATGCACACAGTTCCACCTCATGGCTGCCTTATACGGGTGTTTGTGGACAGCCACAGACTGTACCTGCCAGGTCATACAGATCACTGTCTCTGGCCACGGACACGGTACCTGTGCCTGGCAGGGGTGCTACGGACAGTATCAGGTACTAAGCCAGACTGGGTACTGTCATCAGAAGCAGTTGGTTGATGACTGGACACATGTCCCTGCTGGGACTGTCCAGAGCCACGTGCATGTGGTCTGCTAGGGCGGTCTGATGACAGCACAGACCCAGCATTGCTGGGGCTGGTACTGGCACTATGGGAGCGGCTGCGGGTTTGTTGTCGTCCGCGACGACTGCCAGCTGCTGATGTTGCTGGCATACATCCACGTCGACGCCTCAACCGTCCTGCATTGCCCTGGCTCATGGACATGTAGTTGTGGAACAGATCTAATGTGTCCCCCCAATGTCTGTCAATGACCTCGCCGAGAGTACGGATGGCAGCCGCTACGTCACGCATAGTGTCATTCATAGCAGTGCGATGTGCTCTAAGCTCCCTCAGACCCTGTCTGGTGTACCGTTCCATACGTGTCTGTGCCTGCATTACAGCCCGGAACATAGCTAAGGTTGAAAGACCTCTGTGGGCACGTCTGACAGGGGCAGTATGACCACGGATGCTCCAACGAGAACCCCTGGACATTTGCCTGTATGTTACCATGTCAGGACTCTGGCCATGGCTGCTGTGAGGGGGTGCATGTGCCACTGATACCACATTCCTTTGGTCAATGCCCACTGTATGCTGTCCCTCAGCTAAGGACATTGGTGACAATGGATGTATCGGCAGGATGACTGTGCGCATTGATGGGGTTGACTGCTGTGTACTGTCGATTGGCTGACCAACAACAGACCCTGTCACACCTCCCTGTGCCATTGCACATGTATCATCATTATCACTGTCCCCAGCAGTGGCTTCAGGTTCCCTGCTGCATGCCAACAGAGCAACATCAGAACCTGTGAGAGAAAGACAGGAAACACATTTTACAATGTGTACACAATGTTACCACAGATGCACACGGGCACATGCACACATGCACACAGGCACATGCACACATGCACATGGGCACATGCACACATGCACACGGGCACACATGCACATGGGCACATGCACACATGCATACGGGCACATGCACACATGCACATGGGCACGTGCACACATGCACATGGGCACATGCACACAGACACATGCACACATGCACACTTGCACACATGCACACTCCTCAGTACATGAGATACAAACACACACACCTGCAATCCAACACATACACAATACTGTTTGAGGGTATTATTACTATTATTATCATTAGTATTATTGTTATTACACACTCACCAGCATGGATTGGATGCCTTGCTGTTACTCCAGAGGGACCTGCACAAATAAGACAGTTATTGTCAGTGGGCACAACTGTGCCATTGATACTGTGAGTATGATACAGTACAGTAGTACAACAGTTGGCTTTCACAGGTGTACTGATGATATTCAGAATATCAATCTTTCAGAAGAATTTCCAGGATAACAGCTACTCACACAGTACACATCTCACACATGCATAAACTACCAGTGCAGACAACACTCAACTACAGATATGGCATGTTACCTGCACACTCCATGTCCACATGCTGGGTGGCTCCAGCCTCCATCATGACACATGTCTGTGGATGTTGTTTTGCTGGAGCCACAACACTTAGGAGGAGCTTCTCAAGTCTGGTGAGGGGGGGGTGGATAGGTACCCCACCACCTGTGGCAAGCTGTTGTCTGTGGATATCAGACGCACGCTGACAGACATTTGTAATTAAATCACTGCAGTGATGGCATACCTGCTCATATGTCCAGTTATGCATGCCTATGTCATTTACCCGACGGACAAGGTCTTGCCACAGTGCAGCCCTCTCCTGCTGGTTCTGGCTGGTGCGGGAAAAAAGTGTGGAAAAATCCCACACCAGGCTCTGGTGTATCTCTTCATCCTCTGCAGCTGAATAACAGGGGTTGCGCTGATGCACCATCACCCTGGAAGGAAAAGAAAAATATGTGAGCAAGTAATATGGCACACATAATACTCTACTGTACTGATATCACTGAACTGCCATATATAGCATCTGTCTGTCTATCAGGGGATACACATGTAAATTAACACATATCAGTGCTCAGCCAACAACTGTGTGACAGTGCCTGCCACACTCCATACAACAAACTAGTATACACCAGCACTTGGCACACTGTTTGAGGTCCAATGCGCAACCTCACACTGGGGGTATGTATCAAGCTAATGGATGGGGAATATTGTCATCCCATGCAATGCATGCAATGCACAGTTACAATTTCAATGGTAATCCACCCTAGTCTTTGCTGCCATACCCCTACCTACACCGCAGTCATATACAGGGAACCACAGCACAACATATGGCAATGTAGTATGTTTGTATCCCAATAACTGACACATCTTTCTCTGGCCTCACACCAAGGACACACACTACCATGACAGACACAACATCATGCTGAGCAATCACACCATTACAGACCGTGCACGCAGTCAGTGGCACACTCATTCCACCTCACATAGTTGGTATTGCAATGACTACATGTGTGTGCATTGTGTCATAGGTAGGTACTATGCTATTGGCCCTGGGCCTACGGCAGCATAGTGTTATGCTACCCTATCCCTTGGGACACATGTAATGTGATTGTACTTGCTCCTGTCACACAGTTACACAGAGGTGACTCATACAGCATATTACCTATCTGCATAACATTCATCACGGGTATGTCTGACATCTAAGAAGCCTTGCTTGTTAATGCTGGGTGGTTTAGTCCAGGGTATGTCTTATTTGTGGATAGCAACCTGTACCTCCAGCATGTGCTCTTTACTGCGGTGACAAGGATGAGGGCCATAGGTCATTTAGGCTGGACAGATTGTGAGGTGTTACCATGGCGGTTGGACAACTGGTATGTGTGTGACATAACTCTGTATATCCAGCAGTGGTAACCTCTGTGTAACTAGTATGAAAGGCACTCTGTGGTTTTGTCAGTCACTCTGCATAGGGAATGTGTTTGAGGGCATTATCACTCTTTGTTAGGTATGTCTGTGTCCTTTTCCCTTGCTGTAGTTGTCATGGGAGGTACACACCATGTAGGACATTGTGAGGTGTAGAGGGGTACAGTGACCTAAATTTCCCTAGCTGACACACCATTTGTGATTACACTTACCATGTACAGGGATTACAAGACTAGTGTGCCACTGTGGATATCAAAGGGGAGGCTATTGTACACTTGTTTCCCATGTTCCCTTCTGACACCTCCAGTAGTAGGCAGGCAACCACCTATGTGGTAGTTAGTGGTTAAAGTGTTTTGGAATGGGGTATGGTACTCCAGTATCCACACTGGTGTTCAGTCCATGCCTTTGTCACCAGGCACCTGTTGCAATACATATATATATATATCATATACACATATCTATAGACATTCATATCTGTCTGCATATGTGTATGTATCTATAGATATCTATATATGTATGTGTTTATTATATATATATGTATATACATATTCTATCTATATATGTCTATTTCTACATACCTCTCTATCTATGTATATATATATATATATATATATATATATATATATATATATATATATATACACACACACATATACATATACATATATTTATATATACACATACACATACACACACTAACATACTTCTAAACATCCATTGCTGTACAACCTACATTGTACTACAACCTACATTGATATGTGCACATAGCAACCCTCAACTACATATGTATGTCCAGCCTTCACTAACAGTTGCAGTATGTCCCTTGCTCTATGCACATCTTCATATACATATAGATACAGACTGCTAACACATATGGAGGGTTCACAGTATGTAGATTATTAGATTATGTAGTTTGCATTACCTTTGTTGCTGACAGATTTTTTGGATGGCTTGCTGCTGGATGTCTTGCTACTGGCTGGCTGGCTTGCTGCTGGCTGGCTGGCTTGCTGCTGGATGGCTTGCTGCTGGATGGCTTGCTGGCTGGCTTGCTGCTGGCTGGCTGGCTTGCTGCTGGATGGCTTGCTGCTGGCTGGCTTGCTGCTGGCTGGATGGCTTGCTGCTGGCTGGCTTGCTGTTGGCTGGCTGCTGGCTGGCTTGCTGCTGGCTGGCTGGTTTGCTGCTGGCTGGCTTGCTGCTGGCTGGTGTGCTGCTGGCTGGCGTGCTGCTGGCTGGCTTGCTGCTCGATGGCTTGCTGTCTGGCTTGCTGCTGGCTGGCTGCCTTGCTGCTGGATGGCTTGCTGCTAGCTGGCTTGCTGCTGGCTGGCTGGCTTACTGCTGGATGGCTTGCTGCTGGCTGGCTTGCTGCTGGCTGGCTGCTGGCTGGCTGGCTTGCTGCTGGCTGGCTGGCTTGCTGCTGGCTGGCTTGCTGCTGGCTGTCTGCCTTGCTGCTGGCTGGCTGCCTTGCTACTGGATGGCTTGCTGCTGGCTGGCTTGCTGCTGGCTGGCTGGCTGGCTTGCTGCTGGCTGGCTTGCTGCTGGCTGGCTGCCTTGCTGCTGGATGGCTTGCTTGCTGGCTGGCTTGCTGCTGGCTGACTGCCTTGCTGCTGGATGGCTTGCTGGCTGACTTGCTGCTGGCTGGCTGCCTTGCTGCTGGCTGGCTGCTGGCTGGCTGGCTGCCTTGCTGTTGGATGGCTTACTGCTGGCTGGCTGCCTTGCTGCTGGCTGGCTGTGGCTGGCTGGCTTGCTGCTGGCTGGCTTGCTGCTGGATGGCTTGCTGCTGTCTTGATAGCTTTTTTTTTTGGTGTCTCTCTCTCTCTCTCTGTCTGTCTCACTCTCTCCCTACAGTTGCTGCAATGATATTATTGCATGTGTGGACTGGGAGTACAGGCTGCTTTTGTAGGTATCTGCACATGTGCATGTGATGGCCTCTGCACCAATTGTTGGCCAGCATTTACTAATTGCATGCAGCCTGCTGTGTGGTAATTGCAGTTCTCACTGTGATTTTAGGACAGTGCTATAAAATGTTAGGTTAGGTAGGCTTAGGCCTTTCATTTTTTCAAGGTGGGGACCATGCTGGTTTGCTGTGGACACTGTTGTGTGAGTCAAAATGTTGGTATGTCTCTCATATCTGAGGCTGTGTTGTAGCCACTGAAATGCATGTTGTACTGAAACCTGACTGTTGCTTCTTCCAGTTCATTCTTCTCAGTGTGTATGTTAACTCACACCTAATAATGCTAATACTGTTTACATGGGAGTATGTACTTTGCTGTGGGACTTGTGGATTAACTGGTATACAACAGTAGCTCTTGCAATTTCTTGCTATGGCTTCACTATTTAGCCTTTACATTCACTCCTTGAAGGCCTGCTATTTGTCTTTACTGGAATGTGTTGCTATGGCTTTCCTATTTCCCATTTACATTCACTCCTTGTAATGCATGATATATTTCTTTCAGCAGCAATTTCTTATATGTTTGGTGTGGTTTGGTGGCACTGCATGCAGTCTGGTGAGGCCAAGGTGTGGGGTTTGACACTTACAAGGGTATCTTATTTTGCTGCTGAGCAGTAGTGGGGCCTTGTACTTTGTACTAACAGTTATGAATATCAGGCACATGCAGTGCTTGCAAACTGCTATACTGTCCTTAGTTTATTAGATGGCTACATCCTTTGATATTTCTGGGTTGTACTCCTACATGAGGGTGTGCTTGTGGAAGCAGTTCTACAGCTATTTGCAGAGTGTGTAACAGCAGACAGGCTGATATGCCTGTGTGTTTCTGACACTTGCAGACCTCAGATACTCTCAGGTATATATTTGAGCAGCCTCAGGGAATGGTACATATCAGTGGGATACACCCGTGATATATTGCAGATATTCTGCAGTTGTGACTGTGGGGTATTTTTAGCATATGTATTACTACACCATTTCTGACATGCAAGTAGTGTCTACTTTAACTTATTCACAGTTACCATTACGTGGGATTCCCCACCTTTCTGCCTACTGTTAGTACATTTCACAGGGAGTCAGTGGGGCACAGTTAACATTTGCTTACAAATCAGGGACATCCCTGTAAATCAGTCATAGTTGGGAGGTCTGGCCTCTTACCTATTCAAATATGGTGGTATTTATCCTGCTCTGATACTCTGTGGGGTTTGCAAGGTGCTACTGTAACATTAGTACCTACTAGCATGGCTGTTTCTCTTATCACAGTAATGCTGTTCCACACGAATTGCCAGTAAAGATACAAGAAACAAGCTTTGTGTAATAGCCTTCCTATATTCCCTTTACATTCAGTCCTTCTATTTCATGATATATTGCTTTCAGCACAAAGTTCTAGTATATCAGTCATGGCTTAGGGGTAAGTCATGCAGACTAGTGATTCCAAGGTCCTGGGTTCGAGACTGACAGGGGAATTTTATTTTTCTGCTGAGCAGACTACAGGCCTTGTCATTCAGAGTGACTAAGGCACTTTTAAGCAGTTGTAAGCTGGTTTGGGCTGAGCTCACACATGAGCAGTACCGCTTAGCTTCGCGAACACATGCTTAGCTAAGCGCACACAAGTGCACACCCGCTGACTACTGCTTAAAAGTGCTTACTCCCGCTAACACCTGCGCTAATTTCTTTTAAAGAAAAGAAAATGGGGAGATAGGAAAGTGGTGAAAAAGAGGGCACAAAGAGGGTAGGACAGTAGGAAAACAAGCTTGGGATTTGCAGGAAGGATGTAGGGAAGGTCCATAGCTGCCCATTTCTTTATCAGCAACAGCTGTGCATATCCGTGTAATTTGGTGTGAAATTTGAAACCTTCAACCCCTGAGAGAGGGGTGAGGACAACAAAATATGTTGTACAGCCAATTTTAATTATCAGTTGACATGTCCATCAGACATGTCTGCAAAATGGGCAGCTATGTATGGGGCGTAATTTTTTTGTGGGAACGGAGTGCCATTTTTTTTTTTTTCAGGTGAGAGTGGAATGTGTGGTACAGAAAGTAGGTATATTTGGGGAGGTAGGTTGGGGAGGTTAACAGACAAGACAAACAAGACGCATACAGGGGTGGAGTATGACACATGTGGAGGGGAAACACAATTGACGGGGACGGATGTTTGAATATCACGAGCCCATGAGCCCACAGATGGCAACAGTGGAACTGAGATCCCCACCCATGGGCAGTTACCACTGTGCCTTCACTGCCCAGGACGGGGCTGTGCTGGGGGCTGTATAGGACTGGCAGGCACACCCGTGAGTTGCGCCACCCGTGCCTCAAGCTGACGTAGGGGTTCAAGCACAGAATGCCTGATCTCGCTACGCACCACAGACCGGACACTTTGGAGGGTGAGTGGACGTTCTCCTCCGACCACGCTTGCAGAGGGGGGACAAGCCCCATCCCCTGCAGCGCTTCCACCTGAAGGTGGCACAGGGCCACCGGAGGTTCCGGCCTGGGCACTAGTGCCAGGTGCACTCGCCAGCTGAGGTGGGAGAGGTGGGTCCACTGGAACCCGCCTTCCCTCTTGTCCTATGTTTAGCAGTAGTTTATGACATTTTGGGTTAGTAACAAACAACACCATTCAAAATTAGTTGTAACAGCATGCATCAGTATTCCCATTAACCAAACACCCATGAATTCCAAACATTGAACAGCAAGCATAACACATGCATATTTAGAACAACAGTACACAATCCAACAGCATGCAGGGTTGATTGATGGCAACAGGCCATCAGGTTTGGATATGTGGACAGGGCACATGCATCAACGTACATGCAGATATGCATGAACGAACAGGACAAATGTCCATGGGAATTAATTGTGAATACACATACCCAGTTTGGTGTGGAATGACATTATTTGTGAAATAGGGTAGGGTGAAGAAATATTACATTAACAACTTAAACTACCTATACATATGCTGTACATTTCTAGTAGCTGCAGATATATATATATATATATATATATATATATATATATATATATATATATATATATATATATATATATATACCCTACATGTCTTAGTACAGTTTCCTATATGTAACCTTGGGAATGTTGATGGTGGGAATGTTACTGCTACATTAATATACATTCCATTTTTATTCATACATGTTCATATCTGGCTGTGTTCAGGTACAGCATCCTGCTACATTTGATTTATATGGCTCTAGACAACTGTGGATGTTCAGTATTTCATACAACCATACTATCTCCATATTGCAAGGGTACAGCAACATATCCAAATTGTGGGACAGACACATTCCAGGTTCAGTACTTTCTTAAACCCATTTCATTCTTTGGTTGTGGCTGTCTCATTCATTTCATAATGTACTGACTGCAGTATAACTTTATTCCAGACTTATTACAGCTTTCTTGGTCGATTCATACCTCTTTCTCACACTCTCACTTGTTTTATTTTTACAATTCATGATGGTACTGAATTCTAGGCGTTATTAACATTTCTTACTTGTTACAACAATCCTTTCCAACAGACTCACTTATTTCATGTGGCATATTTTAAAAGAGGTATTTGACACAGGTCTATCCTGTGTAGATTGTTCACCAGTGTTTTTCAGGCTGAAGCGGTTATCTGATATTACAATACAGGTGAGAAATCTCTATTTGACACTTATTTAATGTTTATTTCTGGATTACAGGCTGCATCACTTATCTAATCATGCAGTACTAGCAGAATCTTTCTTCTAGGCTTATTTGAACTTTATTAATATGTGACTACACTGAACTCTTTTATAAGCTGTCTCACTTATATTCTATAACAATTCCATCAAAATAATTACTAACGTGCCTGGTGGCGCAACCGCACCAGCCTATCAGCATAGGCTCGACAATTCATAGAACGGACACCTGCAGCTGTGATATAAATGAAGTAATATTGGAACATACATCTCCATAATATAGGCTAAGATAAATTTCTTACATACTTAATTACATGGATACTTACTCAGTAGTGGGGCATTGGGCATTTGCCGGGCCTCCTGGATCCAACGGTTCAGTTGGTCCTGCTTACGTCTCTTCAGGTCCACATGGTGGTGACGGACCTGTTCACCAGTCCTTGGTATGCCTGTGGCACTGGTGAGATCATGTGCCAACCGGTTCCACGCCTCTGCCTTGTATGCACCCCAGGGAACCTGGCCCTGCATGAGTTGAGCCTCATGATCGTGGACTAGGAGCCAAACCATATAGTTGGACTCCTCAACACCCCACCTCTGTGCTCGGAAGCGACTGCCCTCTCCTACACCTGCCATCCTGACTGCATATGGGTTCCACAATCAGTTATGCTGTGTATTCCCGCCTATGGGGCTTATATATGCCCGTTTTCCCGCACTTATCTGTGATTGGCCATTTTGGACATATATCAGCTTATAAAAACCTGCTTTGTCATGCTTCTATTTCCATTCATTCCTATATATATGCTAATACTGCATTTCTCAGTACAACTGTCATGGCTTAGTGGTTTAGTACTTTGACTATGGTGCACAGTATCCTGGGTTCGAGCATGGACATTGCTTTTTTTTTTATTTTACTACTGTCTAGACAGGCTAGGAGGTGTGTCTGTGTAAAGGCGGTTTTTATACAGCTTGCTCAACGTTGCCCGTTGGTGAGCCGGTTGGCGCGCTGCGCAGCTCCGCGCAAACGGCTTACGCTGGGTACAGCGTTATTTGGCTATGAGCACACATATTACGCTCTGTGAAGTGTTGCTCAGCTACGGGCACCCATTTTAAGCGTGTTAAAGCACTGCTCAACTCCGGGCACTCATATTACACCTGTTAAACCGCTGCTCACCTGCAAGCAGTCATACTCAGCTTGTTAGAGCGCTGCTCAGCTATGGGCACTTATAACATTTTTTTTATTTTATTGTCTCGGATTTCTTCAAAAATACATGGCCCATTTCATTACATTTTACTTAAATTATAGTTTTATATATATAGATATATATATATATATATATATATATATATATATATATATATATATACATATATGTCAGGGGATTGTTTCATGCTTATTTAACTAAATATAAAAAATGATGTTGTGGGGGCTCGAACCGTGACTACCTCCTATTTGGCCAATGTCTCTACCGCTACACTATTGCTACTTGGCTTAATTTGCATATTTAGATCTTATATGCTTTTCAATGACTGCTAACTGTGGCTGAGCGGAGGGCATACCTGCGCAAACGAGCGCAACTACGGGCAAACATTTTTGAAATTATAAAAAAAAAATTAAACTGCTATTTTTACATTTTACATTCCAGTTGGGTTTATAGTCTGTAGGGGCATGCGTGGTGTTGTGTTTCTTGACATTTCCATGGACTTGCTCTTGGGAGGTTACTTTCAGGACTCTGACTCTTCTTGGGGCATGTCCCTTTGCAGATCTCGCCATTCAGACACGCCCCCTACTTTCCTACACGGACCGTGTTAGCCTAGGGTGTGATTCAGCATGCCCTCATGCATATGCATGGCATGCTGACGTCATACCGTTTAACTGCAGCCTCCGTGTAAGACATGTTAACTCTTACACAGAGGCTTCGTGAATCCTGCCCTTTGTCTTACAACTTAATGTGAACAGTTTGAATGTTACTTAATTCTGCATATTGATAACTGAACACTGATGGTATATGTTCAGTATATCGTATTATGCTTATTGCAAATTGATATTCCATGTATCTTGTCCTTATATATTTCTATTTTATTCTTTTTCTTGTATTAAAAAAAGAGGAAAATGCAATAAAAATATATTTGAAAGAATAGTAAATACCAAAAAATAATTAATTTGTAAACTACTATATATGCATTGTTTCCCCCATCCCCCATGGAATTTAAAACTCCTGGTTTGAATAGCATTCCTATTCAAACACTGCCACCTACCCACAGATAGGTATCTAGCATCACTCTATTACTTCTAAAGTTATGATATATGAAAGGTTTAACTTGTTTAACAAAATTAAAAGGAGTTAGCATTTACATAATATTAAGATTATGAACTCATTTGCTTGCTATAAAAACTTATCAACTATTTGGTTCTATTCTATTTATAAGAGTCTATATAGTATTATAATAAATCCAACCATTTCTTTAACAGAGATAAAAGATAATACATATAACATTGTTTATAACAAACATGCTGTATTACTAATATGATACATATTATTGATAATGTGACTTACTAGTTAACTATTTAAACTCAATTTTGACACAAGACTGTACATGCTTGGATATTATAGCAGACACATATGATATTTCAAAGAACAAGTAAAAATCTCTAAAAAAAACTTTGTCTATTTGTGAGGACTTGGATTTATAATTATCTTTTAAAATATGTATTTTCTATAAATAGGATACTATATTCACTAGAACATACTATGAGATATAAAATAGTAAAAAAGTAATTGTGATGCCTAAAATAACTAATAATATGTTCCCGAATTATTTTCTGAACCCCTACTTGCAGTCATCCATATTGGCAAAATCTCAATTCTCCATTCATGTGTTGGCTTACTTTTTAGAATACCTTCTAGAACTTTATGAATATAATAGTCTGCATGGTGGTTATTATTTTCCTTAAGGATCTGCCTCCAAAATCCCAATCTGTCTTTATTTCTTGAACTCATCCTTTATTAGCATTCATTTCCAGTATGAATTATAACCTTCTGCTTGTATTATTTACATGGGCCTTAACTGCATTGCTCTAAAATATCCCTTCAAATCAGGTAATCCATAACCACTTTGTTCTGTTGGGAGGCTCAACTTATCCCACTTAAGTCTTGCCTTCTTTCCCTCACAGATAAATTCCTTCAACACTTTATTAATTATTGCCCACATTTTCTGTAGTTGAAAAAAATATACCTGACCTGTATATAAAACTAAAGGGGCTAAAAACATTTTCACTGTTTGTATCTTACTAGCCATTTCCATAAACATGAATTTCCATTTTCTCAGTTTTTGTATTATTTTTAGTTTAGTCTCTTCCTGCATATCCATAGCTGCCATAACAGAAGCCTTTTAATCCATACACCTAATTACTTCATTTTATCATGCCCCCATAGGTATGAGTATTGCTGAACCAAGTCATGTGTGGGTACATAACTTATGGTTATAGCCTTTTTATCTTCATTCATTTTATAGTCTCAAAATACTTGAAACTGTTTCAAAATGTTCTATAACACTGAGTACAAAATAATATCAGATGCAAATAAAGCCAACTATTACTAAATATCATACTATTTATATCTTTAATTTTCTGAGTCTTTTATTTTCTTTGCCAGTTGCTCTAAATTTAAAACAAATAAATGGGAAAGATTATACCCCTGCCTGTTTCCTCTGTTCAAACACAAGTTATTCTAGGGGAAGCCTTCCACTTTAATTCTTGCTTATGATCCTTCATATATCCTCCTAATTAACTTTGTTATTGTTTCAGGGAATGCATGTGCTTCCATTGCCCTACACATAAAATCCCAGCTTATTCTAGTGAATGCTTTCTCTACATCAAAATCCAGCAACAGCAGCATCATTGTTTTAGCAATGCTATCAGATGTTTGCTTCCCCTCCACAAAATCACACTAATCCATATCTATCAATTTTGGTGACACCTTTGTCATTAATTTACCTAGTATAGATTTAAGAACTTTATAATTCATCCATTTACAACCACTTTTCCCATTTTTCCATATGGGGTTGGGGTGTCAATCAGGGTTTAAAATTTCAGATGGGTCTATATAAGGCTAAGTCTGACTTGTCTTTACCCTGTCTGTATAATACAGTCACCATACCTTTCTTAAAAGACGTTGGCAGATCCCCTCCTTTTAACTCACTGTTAAACAAAATTTTCCAGATTTTAATAACATTCTTCTCTTCTAGCTTCCAGACTTCCGCAGGCATGCCATCTGTTTCTGGGGACTTTCCTGCAGATTGATTATACATCACCATTTTTATTTCATCTTCTCTTGTCTTAACTATTAGTTGTTGAGCCTTATTTTCATTAAACATTTGCATTTCTACTCTTTCTTAGTTTTCACATTCCTTTGTTTTATACATGTTTTTATGAAATATCCTAAATATTTCTAATATTTGTATAGGATCTCTGGTTATTTTTCTTGTCATAGGCTTCCTGAGTTTGGTGACAACCCATTCTACTTTCTATTGCCTAAGTCACTCTGCTGAACGTTTTTGTGCTCTGGAGTTATCAAAAAGTAGTTGCTTAACATCAGTCTTTATAAACTCATGCATAATATACAAATAGTGGCTTATTTTCTCTTTAGCACTCTGCAGCAACTCCCTTTCTTGTTCCGTGAGATTCCCCCTATTCTGCAGTACATTAACCTTTGTCATTCTCTGTAAATAATTCCTATTACTTCTTAACCATATCTTTCTGTTTTATTTCTTCCCTTTTCATTTTATTCCAGTCACTAACTATTCCTCCTGAAGAAAATTTTCCCTAATAATTCTCAAATAATAACAATAATTCATTCTACTTCTTAACCATATTTCTTTCTCTTTTATTTCTTCCCTATTTTAATTTGTCTTTTTATTTTATTCCACTCAATATCTATTCCTTCTGAAGAAATTTCTGTCTTCCTTAATAACTCTAGAATAATTTCCACCACTCAGTCCTTGAATTTCTCTCTTTTTTAACAAGTAGGTGGGAAAGTGCCAATGTCTGATTTTTACCTTAGTTTTTATTGGTTCATGATCTGAAATAATTATTGGATGTGTATCAAAGCTTTTGATTAAATGTACATATTACTGTGAAATATAATTTCTATCCAGTCCAGCCTAGTTATTGTACCTGGGGAGTAATCTGTAAGTTCTGTCCAAGTTCTTACTACTGAAGTTCATGTTTTCTATACCAAATATTTTCATGAATGTCTTCAGAAATCTACCCTGTTGTGTTATATTTTCCCTTCTAGATCCCCTGACACATCCTCACTGTTGCAAATCAAGCACCAATCCCCACCCACAAGTAATATTCCCTGTTGAATGCTGATTATTTCTTCAAAATTTGTCTTATGCTCCATAATAGCAGTTCCTGGTGGAATGTAAATACATGCCAGCATAATCCTCCCCCCTTGCCAGTTGCCCCTTACTATAACAAATCTACTATTATTGTATTTTTTGTCTTCTGTCAGTATTGGCGACCCTGTAGCAATAAGTATTATTGTACTTTGCCCTTGATATGCATGCTTCTGGATATCTATCATAAAATCCTTTCATTGTCAAATTCACTTGCTCATTTCTTTGCAAATGTGTCTCCTGTAGCATTGTTATTTGTACTCAGCATTTCTTAATATAACTCAATACTTTTTCCTTTTTGTCAATACTTGTAGGGCCATTTACATTCCAAGATACTAAGGATAGAGTAGCCATTATGGTAAAAAGCTGTTCTTCTCACTTATTATACATGACCTTTTTTTGAATGTGCATTTTCAACTTTTCTCTTACTTGCACATAGTAATGTCTGACAGGATGACCTTTTATACAGTTGTTACTCCTCTTCTACATCTAAACCTATGCCAACATTTTCAAAACTTTTTACTTTAATGAAAACCCTCAAACAAAAAGCTAAATACATTTTAAAACACCCCAACCCCTATTAACTTAGAACAAGCATACAAAACTCTGTACATTTTTCACAAATGAAGTTTAACCCCCCAGATAGGAACAATTGCCCCAAATGGACAGCTACACCCATACACATAAGTTAATCTAAAATTAAGGTTACCCATGCTAAAGTGCTTTTTACACCCTGTGTTCCCACTTACACTGATTGCAGTCTGACTTTTTTCTTATCTCTGTTCCTTTCCCAGATGTGTAAAACAGCTTGCATACTTTCAGAACACATGAAAACTTAGCAGTAAGAAAAGCCACACTGGCTACCTTTAAATAAAATTCAGTTGTGCACTGTTCTGTGAAATGCATTAAAGCATTAAGTCTGCTGGGTAGATTATTTCTTATTCACTTACCATAATTTCAGACTATATTTTTTTTACCAAAGTACTTGTCATTGTACCTTTGGATTTTGCAATTCCCATAGCAAGGAATGCTCAGACCTCTGAAGATTAATTGCTTGTACCTGCAGACAGCTTGTCTCCTTGTAAATGTAGTCAGCATTGAGACAAATACAGCTAACAACTTTCAGATTCATGAAGGAATGTTTGTAAATTTCACCCAGAACAGAATGTAGACAATTCCTTAGCTAAACATATTCAGCTGCAGATTTCTTGACTCACAGTAAGAACATTTGATAATGGAAAAAAAAAACAAGTTAATATCTTTGCAAATGCAAGAAGCTTGGTGTTTTTCATGGCTTTGATAATTTTGTCTTATTTTTCAAGCCCATTTGCTTACAAAAAAAACTTCCTTCTAGCTTAAGTCAAGGACATTAATGTAAACATTTACTCTTATAAAAACAAGTGAAACTATTAGCTTAGTTCTGCATATAATATATTCAGTATACTTTTATACCCCATCCCCACACCAGAAGCCCAAACTTACAGCATTATGTTAACTCAAACTTCTTGCTGCTGTTTGGCCGTCTTGTCTTGTTAAACTTTAAAAGGCATATTTTGTACAACTAAAAAGTACTTATTTACTGCAATATCGTTAACAAGTATAGAGGTCACTTCCTCATTTAAAATACCCCTTACTGCACACCATAAAAACTGTTTTACAATATAGCATGCGGTTTATATCATGAAATGTTTTATACAAATACTAATAAGAACAAAACTTGTTTTACTTAGTTACTTTCTTACTTTACTTAGTTAATTTTTTCTGTTTAGTGTCTTTCTAAACAGTAAAGACATAATGTGGAAAAAACAAAAGTTCAATCTTTTCTCAACCACTTTTATTTGTGAAACCATATATGTTAAGTTGTCAATCTCACCTTCATTCTTGCTGGATGGGTTCGGAGCCGATCCTCGGCTCCGACTCGGCCTATACTAAAGCTTGAGAGCTAATTTTACCGGCTCGAGATAACCCTATATCCCATGATGCTAGGCGCTAACTACCCAGATCTCGTTTGCCGCTTTCGCTAGCGAGGTGCTTTTTTTACCGGCTCCACAGGTCAGTGAAAAATTAATATTTTTCTTCTCTTCTCTTAGGGATTTTTTCCCCTTTGTTTTGTAATCAGATAGTATAGTACTTATACTTTCCCCGTTGAGTCCCTTTTTTGGTCTTATCCCTAAATCCCAAAGTTTTATCCCTCCCCTGTTAAGGTTAGGCCTTTGGCCCTTCCGTTTTTTTTCCTGTTCCCTTGTATTGGGACAGTTAGGTGTGCATGGTTTTATTAACCTTTATTTTTACTTTGTGTGTGTGTGTGTTTTAGCTTCTAAGGAAGATTTTTTTCTTCTTTAACAGCCTTAATGTCTAAAGACATTAAAGTCTCAGGCTTCAAGAAGTGTGACTCGTGCTGTCAGAAAATGTCGCTGACAGACTGTCACACTTCTTGCGTTTATTGCCTGGGACCCCTGCACCTGCAGGACTCTTGTTCTGTTTGTCATGCGTTCAGTCCAAGAGTCCTGCAGGAGCGCAAGAATAAGTTAATTTTGAGGGGCTTATTAAAGCCCAAGGGTTCCCCGGCTAAGTCCTTGCCGGGTAAACCTTCGAAGCCATCCAAACCGTCGGCTCTGTGTTCCAAGCCTTCAGCTGGTGGCTCACCTACTGCATCACGATCGGCTCCGGCTGGAGCCGATACGGCTATGTCGCAGTCTTCTGCATCGGCTCCGGCCTCAAAGACTCTGTCTCCTAAGTCGGCTCCGGTCGGAGCCGACGTGTCTTTGGCTCCATCGGCACCACTAGTCTCGGTGCCATCTTCCACCCGCAAAAGATCTAGGTCCCCGTCCCTGGAGTCCATTCACTTGGCTCCAAGATCGCCTTTGCTCTTGGAGCGGAGCCATCGGAGCCATTCCTCTCGGTCTTCCAGGCTTTCTGACCATGACCTTGAGAGGGTGGTTAGTAGACTCCTAAAGTCTCCGGCACTGGCCCAAATGCTTCACAGCCCGTCTCAACAGACAGTGGCTTTACCCATACCATCTTCGATTCCTCCTCCGACTCTGCCCCTGAGTTCGAAGCTGGAGCTCCTCGGAGCCGTGACCGTCGTGACATCGGAGCCGATACTTCCCCCTTCGGCTCCGTGGTCTGCTCCGATCTCTTCCATGGTCCCATCCATGGAGGGATCCGGGTGCTTGGACTTCCTTGTCGGCTCCGAGGGGGCGAGTGGCATCAGACCCTTGTCCGACCCCGTTCTCCCTCTCGGATCTTCAGCGCTGGTGAGTTCGGCCCCGACATCGTTTTCGGAGCTGTCCCTCTCTGTGCCGGCTGGGGTTCCTATTTCCTCGGAACGGAAGCCCTCTGTACTGCCTGATAGGGGCGCCTTCGAGGTCATGAGGAGCTTTCTGGCCCCTGTGCCTGCCCCACGGTCAGCTCCATCAGCTCCTCCCACTGTAGTGCCTGCTGCGGTCTCTACCCACTCTCTCATTCCTGACCGTAGAGACCCAACACCTCAGTTTTCCCCATTGGGAATATCCTCCTCTTCCGAGGCTTCCCCTGATCTGTCAGGTGAACCCCCTCGAAAGAGGACATGTAAGAGGAAGCATGTGGACTCCCCTGAGTCCATCACATCTGATATGGACTTGGATGAGTCGGAAGGGTCCCCACAGTCCCCCTCTGAGGATGTCTCCTTTTCTGACATCCTTGAAATCCTTAAGCAGAGGGGGAACTGGTCTACCCTCAATCCTTCCGAGGACGAGTCGGTTTACCTGGAGGCGTTTGGTTCTCGCCCTTCCACCTCCTGGGTGTCTCCGCCTTTTGACCCCCTCATGGAAGTGGTGGCACGGAAGGCGTGGACGGCCCCTGATACGACTGAACCCACCCCACGGAGGCCCTCCAAATTTATCACAGCCCCGTCAGATAAACAATTCTTAATTAAGGGTGTCCCAGTTGATGTCATGGTGGTGGCTGCAGCCACTAAGAAGGAACTGGCCGATCCTTCAGTGCCTATCCATCCTCCTAATAAGGAATCTAGGACTATGGATAGGTATGGCAAGCGGATGTTCTCTTCAGCGACCTTCGCCATGCAGTCGCTGAATTACTTGTGCCATTTCACCCGCCTTCAAAGAGACATTCTCAAAGAAATGGGTGATACTCTACAGGATCCAACAGCTGCGGGGTCTCAGGACAAAATTAACTCCCAGCTAGGAACCCTAAATTCTATTGTCAAATCCTCCATGCGGCTTATTTCCTATGCAGCCGATGGAGCGAGTAGAGCCGCAGGCACAGGCGTGGCTTTAAGGCGTCATGCCTGGATGCAGCTTTGCAACTTTGCAGACCCCTTCAAGGCATCCTTCACTAACCCCCTTTGATGGTTCGGCGTTGTTTGGACCTCAAGTGAAGGATACGTTGACCAGATGCGAACAAGATGGCAAGACTCTTTCTGCTGTAGGAGTCTGTTTTTCTACCCCGTCCAGGCCCTATCCTAAGGGTCAAAAGGGTGGGAAAATGTGGTTCCGCAAATCTCAGGGAGTCACGCCTGATGCAAGAGGTCAGTTTCCCCTGAGAGGCAGGGGGGGGAACAACAACAGACACCACCCTAGAGGCAGAGGAGGTCCGCAGAATCAGGGTAACAGAGAGTCTCTCTCTGATAAACCCTTCTAGCATCCCTGAGAAGCTGCCCGACTGTCCACCTTTGGAGGCAGTCGAGGGAAGGTTATCGCTGTACCCAGAAGCCTGGCTTTCTCTCACACAAGACAAATGGGTACAGTCGATTATATCCGAGGGTTACAAAATTCCCTTTATCCACACCCCAACTCGGTCAAAAGGGCCCCTCCCAGACGTTCCACCCAGTCTAAGGGAACAAGCAGTACTAGAAGTTTAAAACTGCTAACAAAAAGAGCCATCCAGCCAGTCCCAGCAGACCAACTAGGATCCTGAATCTACTCCAAGTTCTTTTTGGTACCAAAAAGACAGGGGACTGGAGGCCAATATTGGATCTCAGCAGACTAAACAAGTCTGTAAAAAGAACGAAGTTCCGGATGGTCACGCTACAGTCCATTCTACCCTTTCTGGTTCAGGACAATTGGATGTGCTCAGTGGACCTTCAGGATGCGTACTATCACATCAAGATGCACAGGCGCTCCAGAAGGTTTCTCCGCTTCCGGCTGGGGGCCAGTCACTACCAGTTCAGGGCCCTGCCCTTTGGTCTCACTACAGCCCACTGAGTGTTCACCAAATGCATGGCAGTGATCACGGCTCATCTGAGACGTCAAGGATTCCAGGTGTTTCCGTATTTAGACGACTGGCTCCTTACTGCCACCACCAGGCGTCAGCTTCTTCTTGCCAGAGATTACACCATTCAAACTTGCAAAGGGCTAGGTATTTCCATAAATTTCGAAAATTCTGCCTTGTCGCCTTGTCAGTCTATTACCTTCATAGGCGCCACCTTGGACACCATACAGCTCTCAGCAAAATTAACCGAGCAAAGAGTTTTAGATATTCGAAATCATGTTCATATCCTACTTCAGAGCAAAAGAATCCAGGCCAGGTTTGTCCTAAAAGTGTTAGGTCTCATGGCGGCAGCCATCACGCTACTTCCCCTTGCTCGTTTTCACATGCGGCTCCTTCAGTGGATGCTCTCCCAGTGGTCCTTCCAACAGCTTCCTTTGACCCACAAAATCATAATAACACTATCTTGCAAGAAACATCTGTCTTGGTGGATGGTCTCCCCTCAAGTTCTTCAGGGCAGACCATTCATTCCTTCCCCTCCGGTCGCCACTGTCACAACGGATGCCTTCCTGATTGGGTGGGGGGGGGCATTTTCAGGGCAGGACAGTCCAGGGCACATGGCAACCTTTCCAATGTCACCTGCACATAAATGTCCTGGAGATGAGAGCAGTGCTTTTGGCATTGCAGGCCCTCCAAGACTCTCTTCCTTTAGGGACTATTGCAATTCAGACGGACAATATGTCCGTAGTGTGGTATATCAACAAGCAGGGCGGAACCAAGTCCTATCCCCTGTGTCGAGAGGCACTCAGACTTTGGCAATGGGCGATCTCTTCTCAGCGGTTTCTGATAGCAATGCATATCCCCGGGAAGTCCAACATCATAGCGGACAGGTTGAGCAGAGCTATTCTCATGCCACACGAGTGGTCTCTCAAGCAATCAGTAACGGAGGAGATTTTTCAGAAGTGGGGTCCTCCTTGCGGCGATCTTTTTGCAGCACCTCAAAACAGCAAGTGCCTCGACTTCTTCACCCTCTTTCCCCTTCCAGGCCATCCCCCCAGAAACGCTCTAGTCGATTGGCCCTTGGGGACTTCTATACGCTTTTCCCCCCTTTCCATTAATCACTCAGTTGATTCAGAAAGCTACCGCCTTGAGAGCCAGGATGATTCTCATTGCCCCTTATTGGCCTCAACAGATATGGTTCCCGTTCCTGCATCATTACCTTTTGGAACAGCCTTGGCATCTGGACCCAATGCCAGATCTTTTGGCCCACCAGTCAGGGCGGCTGCACCAATCCCTCCAATCTCTCAACCTCACAGCTTGGTTGCTCCACTTCCATCCTTAGCCAGGCTTCCCCTGATTTCCAATTCTGTCTGTGATATTATTGTAGCTTCCCTTAAGTCCTCTACCAGAAGGATTTATGCTAGTAAATGGAAGCGTTTTTTCTTCTGGGCAAAGGCTAGGAATATAGATCCCCTCACTGTTCCTATACAGTCAGTCCTAGATTTCCTAGCGGAAATATTTCATTCAGGCTCTTCATCCTCTGCTGTAAAGGTTCAGTTAGCGGTCATTTCAAATTTTCACATAGGCCTATTGGATTCCAGCATCATGTCCCACAAGCTTTGTAAAGCCTTCCTTAAGGGTATCTTTTTGCTCAAACCCCCAATCAAAGACCCCCCACCACAGTGGGATTTAAATTTGATTTTAACATCCTTGATTCTTCCTCCCTTTGAACCTGCGGCTTCCTGTTCTTTAAAGTTGCTCTCTTGGAAAACTCTCTTCCTAGTTGCCATAACTTCTGCTAGGAGAGTATCAGAACTCCATCCCCTTTGCATTCGTCCTCCTTATCTAGTTTTCCACAAAGACAGGGTTTCTCTCAGAACTAACCCGTCTTTTTTGCCCAAGGTGGCTTCTCAGGCAAATTTAAATCAATCTATCGATCTTCCAGTTTTCTTTCCCAATTATTCTAACAGGGCAGAGCAAAAAATGCATTATCTCGACGTTCATCGTCAGCTCCGTTATTATCTGCACAGAACTAAACAAACTAGGAAATCTGAACAGCTTTTTCTGTCCTATGCGGAAGGTAAAAAGGGCCTTCCAGTATCCAAAGTAACCTTGTCTAGATGGCTGTCCTCTGTGATTACCTATATCTATCAACTCAGAGGTAAAGAATTACCTTCTAAGCCAAGAGCCCATTCAACCAGAGCTTTAGCTACATCAACAGCCTTCCAAGCTAGATTGCCAATGGATACTATTTGTTCAGCTGCCACATGGGCCTCTCCTCATACCTTTATTACACACTACAAATTAGATGTGGCCTCCAGAAACAGGGCAAATTTTGGTTCCACCGTTCTCAAGAGCCTGTTCCAATGAGCCACCCGGGATGAAGGTGCTAGGGACGCGGTCCCATCCAGCAAGAATGAAGGCGAGATTGACAACTTAACATTGAGAAGTTATATACCTACCATAACGTTCCATGTTAGTTGTCTTCTTCTCACCTTCTTTCTTGCGTCCCACCCACCATCCCCCTAGCCTGGCTAGACCGAAAGGATTTCTCTTTTTTATCAGGGTCTTTACCCTTCATAATTTGAAGCCTAAACTGGTTATCCTTGTGTAACTATACCTTCAGGTAGTGGCACATGGGAGTTTTTCCCCCTTTCCTTCTCTCCCTTGGGTTGGGAGGCTAAAATTGCTATGTTCTCAGCTACCAAACGAGATCTGGGTAGTTAGCGCCTAGCATCATGGGATATAGGGTTACCTCGAGCCGGTAAAATTAGCTCTCGAGCTTTAGTATAGGCCGAGTCGAAGCCGAGGATCGGCTCCGAACCCATCCAGCAAGAAAGAAGGCGAGAAGAAGACAACTAACATGGAACATTATGGTAGGTACATAACTTCTCATTCACAAGTGTAATTGATGTTTTATAATCTCACATTTATTCACTAATTTCAGTGTTGCTGGTCTTCTTCCTGATCATCTCCATCTCTTGACACCAGACTCTGGTTCAAGTCTAAGGTACTCATGATTATTCTAGTCAATTCCTTTACATTTTTTCTGTCTCTCAAGCATTTGCCTTTGGAACATTGGAAAAAGATGTCACTGGAAAAGTCTCTGTCTAGGCTCTTTATTATCGGAAGAATGAGAAGCAGAGTTCCCTTCTGCTTACTGGTTCACTTTTTTTGCAAAACTTTTTTTATTTCCTCCTTAGCCTGTTCTGAAACAAAAATGCCTTTGATCCTCCAGAAAAAAGAAGTACTCCAAAGACAGCTGGGTAAAGCAGCTTGAATCTCACACATGCCTGTCAACATTCCATGATTGCTGGGATAAATCTGCTTCTCTTCTGCCTGGTCTGCAGTGAATAATCATTTCCCACAAAGAGTGTCTCCAATTATTAATGTTTTTGTCTTCTGCCTTAGTTTTGCCTAGATTACCTCTTTCTGCTGGTATGATTGCACCTTTACTAATATAGGTCTTGGCTGCATTCTCATGGCCAGGTTTAGAGCATACATTTGATGTGCCCTTTCAGTTAACAAATCTTGCTGTGTAACAGCAGTCCAGTAGTTTATTTGTGTTTTCATAAAATAAATACAGTTCTGTTCCTTCCAGTTTTTCTAGTACTGCAAAAAATCTGAGGTTTTCTCAGTGTGCTCTATCTGCTAACTCTACTATTTGTTGAGGCATTTCTTCTTGAGAAGTCTCATACTCAGTCAACCTTTTCTTCCTCTTCTGATTCTTTCATTTTTATCAGTTCATCTGTCTAACTAATTAAAGCTTCTTCTATTTTTCCATCCTTTTTAATTTGAGTTGATATATTCCTTCAATGTTTCATTTATTTGAATCACCTATGATTACATTTGATTTATGTTTTCCTCTAAATTACTGGACACCGTCGCTTGAACCAAAGCTGAAGCTTGAACTGCTTTTTGCTGATCAGCAGCAGGATCCTTTCCAGACAGTGTTTTCTTTTGACCTTTTCTGGATAATTTACTTTCAGGTTCTCCAAATTTCTTCCACTAGCCAGTAACTGAATTTTAACCAAATAACAGTTTCAATGGCATTCCTTGTTCTCAGTTTCTTCTTTTTCACACTGAGTGAGCTGAAATTAAGCTGTTTATCAGTGTGCAGCCATTTTGGAAGTCATTAACAACTCCCTGTTTTCTGACTATCACTTAGCAATAGTAATAAGAAAATCTTTCACTCTAGCTCATTTAATAAATAAGGGCATCTCATCCGGATCAAAAGACATTATCTATTCCACAATACCCTGTCCTGATCAGACCAACTATAGAATATAATGCCTCTTTTAATATGTATCTATCCAAACACATCACACAGCTGTGCCTTTCCCTCCTTTCATTTGATAACCAGTGTTATTTTAAAGATCCAAAATGACTCTCCAGCAATTATAATGGTAACACCCTTTTGGACCAGGCAACATTGGATGTTCATTATTCTCACTGCTGCTCTACCCCTTAGGATATATGGGCTGTTTCCTAACTAAAATGATCACTGGAGACCATCAGTTCTCAAGACAGGCTAGAAGCTCTGTCTCTGTACTCTCTGTCTCTTACAGACTCCTGCATGGTGATTTTCTTATGTCATTCACTGTTAAGGACTCAACCTCCCTTGATCTCCAACACTGCCACAAAACAAGCTTCCTTAAAGACTCAATGTAAAGGTTTGAATCTCTATTTAAAAAAAAAAAAACACTTTGAAGGACAACTTTATTACTCGGCACCTCCCCATGTCTATAATAATCTTGTATGACAGTTAAAACAGAGTGGAGTGATGCCTCACTTCCTCTAAGGAGAAAGGAGATCTTGATAATTGGATGGACATCCATAGTTTTGCCTCCCTATAGGTGGGATGTCCCATATGAGGGTGAGTATCTGGGTTTGATTCTTATTTTGGTACTGAGGTTAAGGGGTAAACCCTGATACAGATGGAAGAATGAAGCAACACACCAAGCTGCAGCTAAAAGCAGTTTTATCAAAACAGTTACAAAAATCATCAGCTCAGTCATCTTGTACACTACACCATGGGACCTTCCTTCTTGGTACAGTTTCAGGTCTGCTTGGAAAAGGCAACCTCTGAATCATGCAGTCAGTCAAATCAATCAAATCAAATCAGGATTAAGCAGGCAACTTGAATCCTGGTGCATGAAAGGAACTCAGGCACTGGTTATCAAATGTGAGCCTGAGACAAGTAAAGGAAGGTAGAAAAGTTAGCAAACTAAGCTACTGCTCTGGCTTATGTAGAGGGTACTGAACAAACAATACTCTGTGGAAACTTACAGGTGATGAACTGATACTTTTTTGAAAATATGATATTGATTAAAAATATCATTTAGTTTCCTGAGCTGTCTGCAACATTTATGAAGAACATTATGCTATTAATTTTTTTTTTTTAGTTTATTTTTACATATTAACTTCCCCAATCCATTAGACACTGTCCAAAACATGTCCCTGGCTACTTCCCCTTTTCACACACACTGTCTTGATACACAGGCATTGGGTTGTAAAGGTCATAGCAGAGCTTTATCTTTGCATGAAATATATTTGCCCCATATATTTTATAACTTAAATGTAAAATTTGATTAATTAATACAACATTATTAAAAACATGCTCACTAATAATCATATCATAATAGGCTGACAAGCATAACAACTACCTAATTAATGCAGATTCATGCTCTTATGGCTTTGCTACTCAGAAATATTTGCCTCCTATATTTTATAACTTAACTGTAAAACCCTAATTAATACAGGATTATTAAAAATGCTCATTAATAATCATATCATAATAGGCTAGCAAGTATGATAGCTATCTAAATAATACAAATTGATGCTCTTATGTCTTTCCAACTTATTTTGTCGTTTCATGCTTAACCATTAGGGAAGCGAAACGATAAAATGGAACAGAATTCATGGGCCCTATACAGTATCATCAGGATGATTATGGCCCAGGAACTGACTGTGTCCTGTATGATCTATGAATATATGAGTATATGAATCATCGTAAACTAGTGTTTTACACATTATTTTTAAAGTAGCATTATGCCTTATAGTGAAGATGTGCTTAGACTTCAGTGAAAGAAATAGCATTTTTAAAAGTTTTTAGTTAATACCATCTCATATAAAAATGCTGAAATGCAAAATAATGATTAGTCATAAATGGTTGGCAGTATGGTTTAATAATATTGGTAACAAGATGCTAATGATTTATGTTCTTCAGGCTTATGTTTATTTTCTACATTAATTAATTAATTAATTAATTAATTAATTAATTAATTAATTAATTAATTCATTCATTCATTCATTCATTCATTCATTCACATATTCTCTAATGCCTGTTTTATACATTTCTGGATTATGGATACAAAGCAGTTAAATTAATTCTGTACAGGATGCCAGTTGATTGCAAGACACACTCACACACACACACACACACACACACACACACACACACACACACACACACACACATCACTAGGCAGTCTGGAGGCTTAACAGTCACCTGTGGCATGTCTTTGAGATATATAAAGAAACCAAAACACTTGGCAAAAACTAGCTTGTACACAGGAAGGACATACAGACCACACAAAAGACACCCCAGTGGGGAACTGAAATGGAAAACCAAGTGCTCTTAGACAGCACACAACTGTATCACTGTGCTCTTGTTTCCTGTAACTTCTATCTTATTTTATTCTGATAAGTTCAGTTAATAAAAACAGTGCTCCTCATTTAAAACAGGTAGTACTCACTCATGGAGCTCAACCAGTTAAATTAAACTTACAGAAAGATGAAAACTTTTGTAAACATGCCCAATGATTCTACGGTATAACTGTTTTTAACTAGTCTTATAATTGTTTAACCTCATACATTGTAAGTTAAGGCAGTAAAAGCTACCACAAACCCCAAATCCTCCTATTTATTGCTTTCTTCTCATTACTGTATTTTATTCTTCATCACAAAGGCTCGCCAGCTCCACTGGCGACAAGCATCAGTTACCCATATTAAAGTACAAGGTGTATGGAGGTGAGTGAAAGGCCAAGATTCCCTACAGAGGTATAAAATGAAGTAGTAAAATTATAAGCGCACACATTGCCAGCAACCTGCCACACTGCCCTTCATCTTGGTGTCACCTCAGTTTACTCTGCAAGTATTCAGTAGGAGTTAGGCTCACAATGGCAAAATGCTAAGTTCTATGGAAAGATAGAAGAGAGAGAAAGAGAGAAAGCAGTTCATTAGATGTTTTTTTTTTCCTGTCTTCCATAAAACAGTCCTGAAACATGTTTGTTTCCGTACAAGGATCAATCTGCAATACAGATGCCTTTTGGTAAGCATGCCATTTTAGCTTAATTTTATGAGGTAAGTGAACTGGTATCTTCAGAGTTTGTTATTCACACATTTTTAATGCTTCTGTATAGATAAGAAATAGCTTTCCCTGTTTGGTAGCTGATGACATATTCCATCTGGAATACATTCACTGAAACTGAAATTTACTGCAGACAACTGCAGATTTATAACCTCCCAGAAACACATTTGTCAGCAAAAATGTAGTCTTTGATTAATTAAGCCGGTTCATGTTTTCCATGCCTATTGTACCTCTGTAAATGCTGGACAATCTCCAGGCTCCCTCAGTATTCTATGACTCTGCTCATGTGTCATTCCCACACATATGTGAAGCCTTCCACTGTACTAACCTTCACAGCCTGCATGCTAGTTTTTTTATTAGCCGTTCTGAATGTCACACTGAACTGTAATGCAGTCAGAGGAAACAGACTGTCCCATGGGAAAAATTGCTATTAGCACACAAAACGTTTCATGGACCAACACACTTTATGCTAACCACATTAGTCTGATTTCACAAAATACACTGAAGAAAGATAAATGATAAATCTGCAAATAAAGTTGACAGTCTAAAAGGCAGAATTAGCCTCTAAACTTCTTTTTCAAGTTATGACCCATATCATATGGTGAAGTGATATTTTACAACAATACTACTTTAGAAAGGTTGATAAGTTCTCTGAACTTACATTGGTTAGTGAAGAATTATGCTTGTGGAATGTGACAATGTTCTGATTTATTTTAGTGCATGTGCAGCAGCTGTATGAATATTTTACACCATTTATTTTACAGGTAAAATAGTAATTTTATGTCTACCTTGAGAATAAATAAACTATGCTTGAGTGCATTTGCCTATACAGGTATGAGGATAGTTAATTATATTTGTTATGCAGTGACATGCATTTGTGCACAAGCAGCTTATTCACTTTTAGCAGTGGTCTGACTGGCTGATGCAACAAAGAACAGTGCATGGAGTCTGTTCTACCAGTCACTGTCTCAGAATAGCAATTACCATCCAAAGATACCAGTGGTACCAGGGGGTACTGACATTCAGTGTTATAAAATAAAGTTTCTAGCATTATTCTCTATTTTTAGATCAAAGTAACCTTGCCAGTTTGGATCACTTGTAGATCAAAGTGATCTTCTTGATTCAGTGAAAGATCAATTAAATAGCCAAGTTCTCATCTTTTTTCACTACTTACATATAGGCGTCATAACTGACACAACATCCCAGCAGTCTAAATCCCAACAATTTGTAATAACTTGGAGTTGAGTGTAACTCCTTTAAGGCAGTAGATCTTTCTTCCTATCCAATTTGTTAAAAGATTTAACTATACGAGTAACTATCATTAATTAGTCTGACTGTACTTTGAAAGCTGCTTGTGAGTGTAAACTGGACTTTACAAATGTTGCAGCTGATTTTGTTCTATGGAATAAAGATAATTCATAGTAATTGTTAAAACTGAATTAAACTGACCCGCAAAACAATAAAAAAGCTGACAACTGACAATGCTAACTTTAACAGAAGTGGGAAAAAACAAGCATTTCTATAGGGAGGCAAGCTCTCCTACTGCCCTACATATGTAATCAGACTAACAGAGACCTTGCAGTATTGGGTATGATGGAAATGTTCATACAGTCACACTTCTGGAATTTCCCTGAAAACACTGGTGTCATTAAAACAAAGATTTGACTAGAGCTGTGCGACATATCACATTTTGATTATAAACATGTTGGTCAAACATATCCTCTGAATAAAACATTTTTACTTTTTTATACTTTTTTGGCATTTACAGTGTCTGAAACAGTTACAGTTGCAACAATTGAAAATGAAAGGACAAATTTGTGATGTCCCCTCTCTGGGCCAGGAATCAAGGAGCCTGAATCCTCACCACTGACACTGGAGAGGGACATTCATAGGGAACAAAAATGGATACACCCAGTATTTCAAGATGCAGCTATGTCCATCAAGCACAGTTTCCCTTAAGAGCACACAGGGAACACATTCAGTCTGGGGGCTGTTTTCTCTCTCCAGATCCCCAGTAAGACTCCCCACTGGCACACCTGTAGGGTTGTGTCCTCAGCCTAGTGTCCAAGCCAAGTCCTCCAGTACCCTCTCTGTGAAACCAGTGCTTTATGTCCCTGGTCCCAGCAGCTGACAAACACACACTCTTTGAGATTTCACACACACACAAACACACACACACACACACACACACACACACACACACACACACACACACACCTGGAAAAGGCTGGCACAGATTTACTAGCTATGCCTCCTTCTGCCCAGACTATAAAGTAGTTTCACCACTATCAGACACTCCAAAGACAGCTACTCTAAGGATCTTGCAAGGGTACCCAGTTATACTGAGTGAAATTAATATTAATACTAATGATAGTGTTTGGCCAGTGCAGTAAGGCTTTCAAGAGAGGCCACACTATCACCAAATAGATGCAAGTCCTCTCAAAGTTTAAAATATTCTCTAAAGGACCAGACACAGTGAAAACTTTAAATATATTTAATAACAAATAATAAAAGAACATGAACATACTAAATATCTATTTGCAATAAACACCAGAGTTTTAATCACAGTAAATATTAAAATAACACTCATGAATAGATTCACACAGATACAGAAAGAGTACTTAATCTCATTATATTTTCCTGACTGATCTAAAGAATTACTATTCCCTGGTCTCACTTTATAGAGCAAGGCAAGATGAAGTAGATGAGGGGTCCTTTTATGTCAGGTTTCAAAAACAGGGTACAATGAGACTTCAGTCTCACCTGGTAATAAAATATCATTTTTAGTGATGGATTACAGAATGACATCACATACATCTGTTCATCTGACTTCTGGTCTCATGCCCCCCCCCCCCCGGCTAGAAACTGTCAGGATTTAGCACATATGTGTCAATAATACACACATACAGAGCCCTGCTAAGATCTGCTGCAGTTCCTGGAACTTATAACACAATTTCAAACTTCTGCCCTTCCAGAGTAGCATTTAGTTCACTGCTGAAGACAATACAGAAGGCTTCCTATTACTTGTTTTCCCAGACATTTTGTCTCTGGCTGCAATCAGAGCTGTAATATACAATCTTTATGGCCTAATTAAGTAATTTAATTTCTTACTATTTTTCAAAGTCAGGTAGATTGAGATTAACCTCATCTCTTCCAGTATTCTCTGTTACAATATATGCATTTCAACAGTTAGACTAGTACATGTGCATTTCTTCCTCTGTCCAGCAGGACACAATTGTAATAAATCTTTAACACAAACAACTTTACAAGTACAGTTTCAACACAAGCATTTGTACAAATCAGTTTGATATTCAAATAACATATAATTCTTTACTAAATCCCAGCTAGCTTGCTGACATATGTTACCCATCCACTGCCTTACTTCTCCTGGCATAACTGCCAATACCTCTCATCGTTGCAAAGTTTATGTATCAGTGCAGTACCAGAAAACATTGTACTGGACTAAGAACCTTATTTGTAAATATGGATGTTCTAGAACTTCATAAAAATGGAACTATTCATGTTACTTCTGCACTTTTATCATCCCTCAAAAATTGGAGTAAGAGAATGAGCAGTGTAGACATTTGAAGAATATGTGAAAAAGTGACCGATTAGTCTCTTAAAACAAGATTAATTGGTGCATTGAATAATTAGTGAAATGCAATACAGTGAACTGCATAACTTTTAGCTGCTTTGATTTTTATAAGCAAAAATGAGATAAAATTAATGGGTGTGACTGGTCCTATACCTTAGA
Source organism: Protopterus annectens (assembly GCF_019279795.1). NCBI lineage: Eukaryota > Metazoa > Chordata > Ceratodontiformes > Protopteridae > Protopterus > Protopterus annectens. The sequence goes on along the minus strand of NC_056750.1, from coordinate 287,347,713 downwards.
CTACTAAATGTGGAAGAATTGTGAGAAGACATCCTGATTAGAAGAGAGAAAATATGGTCTGGTTTCTTCTGAAGTAGGTTGGGTGACACTATATTAGGTGTTCCCAGTACTTCAGAAAAGAATAATGTGATTGTAGCATGATTGTGGTGGTATTCTTTATTCTTCTGAACAGAGGATGCTGAGCAAAGACTGTGATGAAAACAGAATGAACAAAATGTAACAGGTCATCTGATGTTGTAAATTTTTATTCATTCCTTACTGTTAGGACTTCGGTTCCGTCCTTGGAACCGACACGGCAGTTACCAAGCTCATGCCAGCCAAAAACTCTCAGCTAATACCTACCCACAATGCCCCTCTCATAGTCTCTCCAGATCTCGTTTGCCGCATTCCTAGTCAGACGTGCCAAGCCTTTCCAGCTAAGTGTAGCTTTTTTTGTGGTTTTTCTAGTTCTTAGTGTTTATTACCCAGTTTTTCTAGTCTAAGGTTATTTCTCGTCTCTGTCTCTCTTAATTTCTGACTAAACCCTACCCACTACATTGGTAGTTCTTTCATACCATCGTTGGTACTACTCCCTCTTCCCTACCTTAGTAGGCCCTTCTCTTACCTTTTGGTATTTCTTAGTACCATTGTTGGTACTCTTTCTTAGCCTTCTGTACATTAAAAAAAAAAAAGTTTTTCGCTATTTCTTTATCTTCTTGTTTGGTAGTTTTAGTTTATTGTGTGGTAGTATTAGTGTGTTATAATGTCAGATAAGGCCAAGCTTGGGTTCAAGCAGTGTGATAAGTGCAGGCGTAAAATGCCCAACTCTGATGGTCACGCCCGGTGTGTTTATTGTTTGGGCGTTCACCACATTAACGTTTCTTGTGACATTTGTTCTAGCTTCAGCAACCATACTTTGGCTGAATGCAAGAACAAACTTATTCTAAAGGGTATGTTGAAATCATCCTTTGCGGAGGCTCTTTCTGGGATGGAGGTCTCACCACCTCCTAAGCACAAGGCTGTTAAAAAGCATAAGGAGCAATAGAGTCCTTCGGTTCTGACATCCCCATCTTCTTCGGAACCAAGTCGACAACAGGCTTCTCCTGTGTCTTCGGCGCAGACAGCTTCGGCACCAGGGTCCCTCTCTTATCCCTTGGTGCCGCCCTTAATTCTGACTCAGACTCCAACCACTGTACCAGCTTCGGCACCATCCCCCCTGGTGCCGACCTTGTTTTTGACATAGGTTCCGACCACTGTACCTGCATCGACACCATCCACGGCCACGGTGCCGATGCCTTACACGGCTCCACTGATACTGACACCGTCAGTTCCTAAGGTCGAGCACCTTCCCAGAACCAGGTATTCTCCCTCTTATGACCCCTTTTTTGGGACAACAATTTATTCCATTTCTTGAGAGACCAGAATCTCCATCGGCAGCTTCCTTCAGGTCTACCAGAAGTCTTTCGGAACAAGATGTAGTGAAGGTTGTGGACCAGCTTTTGGCAGCTAGAGGATTACCCACCCCGATTAGGTCTTCCCTCCCTCTTGGAATGGAAGCTCTTACGTCATATTCACCTGTATATCCTCCACCGGCCTCCAACCAGGTCTCAGAGACTTTGGTACTGATGGCCATCCTGGTGCATTCTATCTCAGCTCCGACAGTGGAGGCTTCCCTGTTGGCACCGATTACTCTTGGTGCAACAGTTCCTTTGGAACTGGTGCACTCTCGGAGCAGTGATTGGGCTGTCAGCACAGTGGCACCTAGTTTGGTGCCTATTTTTTATGTGGTGCCGTTTATGGCCACGACTCTCCTGGCAGCTACCGTTCCTCTCGGAGCTCCTCACCTGGAGGCGGGTTCCTCACGGCGGGATGTGACCCTGGTTCCGAGGTCATCCTTCTTGGTTTAGGGATCCCATCCCTCCTCGGGCGGGCCTGCTTTCTAGGTGATGGAGAGGGTCCTTGCTTCAACAGGCTTGCAGTTGGCACCATTGGCATCAACACCAGAACCCCCCTCTAGCATGCAGCTGTCCCAACCCCCTACTCCGGGATGCCGAGCATGGGAGCTGCAAGACCTTCCCTTGAAGGGAACCCTTTCTTCGGAGTCCACCTCAGAAGATCCCACTGGGGAGCCACCTCGGAAGAAACTTTGCAAGAGTAAGCATCTTGATTCCCCTGAGGAATCCATCACCAAAGACACTGATTGCGATGAGGGAGAAGGGTCCCCATGGTCTCCCCTGGAAGATGTCTCATTTGGAGACATTCTCAAGATCCTGAAGCAGAGGGGAGACTGGAAGCCCTTCAACCCTTCTTTGGAGGAATCAGTGTTCTTGCAGACTTTCCGTGGTCGGCCATTTACTTCCTGGGTGACCCCACTTGCGGATGAGCTCATTAGACTTATTGTGCAGCGTGCCTGCAAGACCCCGGACAACATAGAACCTGTCCCCGGAGGCCAGATAAAATTTTATCCACTTCTGAAAACCAACCCAACTGGTCCAAACAACTGGTAGTTGATTCCATGGTCGTGGCAATGGCCACCAAGAGGGAACTGGCAGAAGGTAATTCCACTGTTCTTCCCCCGAACAGGGAGTCTTGGGCTATGGACAGACTGGGGAAGCGGGCCTACACTTCAGCGACCTTTGCCATTTGGTCGCTGAATTACCTGGCACACTTTACTCACCTCCAAATAGACGTAATCTCAGAAATGTCTGCCTCTTTGGCAGGGGTACTACCTCAGGAGCTGCTTGATACTGTTCCCTCTCAGCTAGCTACCCTGGAATGCATCTCAAACTCCTCGATGCACTTGATCTCTCACACTACCAAGGGGGCAGCTCTAGCAGCCGCATCAGGCATCGTCATGAGACTCCTCGATGCACTTGATCTCTCACACTACCAAGGGGGCAGCTCTAGCAGCCACATCAGGCATTGTCATGAGACTGCATGCTTGAATGCATTTGTGTGACTTTGTGGACCCCTTTAAATCTTCCTTTGTCAATGCGCCTGTTGACGAATCTTCCCTTTTTGGTCCCAAAATAAAAGATACACTATCACATAGTGAGAAGGGCGGAAAGACCTTGTCTGCTGTGGGGATACATTGTTCCATCCCCCAGAGATCCTACTCCAGGAATCAGAGGCGAGAAAAATTGTGGTTCAAGAAGTCCCAAGGATCTTTTCGTGACACTCTTGATGAGCAACCCCCCCCCCCCCCGGGGCAGAGGGGGCAACTCATCCGGAAGATGTCCCTTTCTGGGCAGAGGGGGTTCGTGCAACCAGGATGCTAGAGATTCCTTCTCTGGCCGGCCCTTCCAGCGCTCCTGAACAGCAGCCCAATTGCTTTCCTCTGGAAGCAGTCGGGGTCGATTTTCTCTGAACCTACAGGCCTGGCAACTCATAACGGATGCATGGGTGCAAAGAATAATATCCAGAGGCTATCATATCCCATTCGACCTTACTCCCAGACCTGCAAAACGAATCCCCGATGTTCCACCCAGTCAGAGGGAGGCTGCAGCCGTAGAAATTGAAAAGGTGCTAAGAAAAAGAGTCATCCAACCAGTCCCACCAGACCAGAGAAGATCCGGGTTTTACTCGAGGTTCCTTTTAATGCCAAAAAAGACAGGGGACTGGAGACCAATCTTGGATCTCAGCTTACTAAACAAATTCATGAAACCTCAAAAATTCTGGATGGTCATGATACAGTTCATTCTCCCCTTTCTGGGGAAGGACAACTGGATGTGCTCTATAGACCTCCAGGACGCGTATTACCACCTAAAGATGGACAAATGCTCCCAGAGATTTCTCCGCTTCCAGCTGGGAGCCAATACCTATCAGTTTGGGGTACTGCTCTTTGGTCTCTCGACAGTCGCCAGAGTGTTCACCAAATGGATGGCAGCCGTAGTAGTTCATCTCTGACTACAGGGATTTCAGGTGTTTCCATATCTAGACGATTGACTCCTTACCGCCACGACTAGGAATCTTCTCATTCTCAATCTCTCTTAGACTCAGGGTCTTGCTCTTTGCCTAGGTATCACGATCAACATGGACAAACCACACGTCTCCAAGAAGAACACTGGAATTCATTGGAGCAATTTTCAACACAACGTCCTGTCAAGCTTCCTTTCCTCCTCACAGGCTTTCAAAAATCAGAAGCCAGATTCAAGTCCTCCTTCCACAGACATTTGTACCAGCATGCCTTGTACTACAACTATTGGGCTCTATGGCATCAACCATTACCTTAGTACCACTGGCGAGGTTGCACATGAGACTATTACAGTGGCTTCTTTCATCACAATGGCCTATCTTAACTCACCCACTCGACCACATGATACGGCTTACAAACCTTTGCAAGAAAGAAATGCTATGGTGGATGAAGCCAGAAACAAATCTTTGGTGTTGACCATTCTGCCTTCCCCAGCCCAGGGCCACGGTGCCTGTTGGGGGGGGGGGGCATTTCCAAAGAAAGACAGTCCAAGGCACCTGGTCCCCCACGGATGCCAATTTGCACATAAATGTCCTGGAAGTGAGGGCAGTTCTCAACGTTGCAAGCATTCCACACATCCCTTCCTTTTAGGACCATTGCAATTCAATCAGACATGTCAGTCATCTGGTACATCAACAAACAAGGTGGAAAGTACAGTTGTGTACACTTACTATAAATGTAGATGTTCGAGTGTATTCACTGTTGCAGTCATTACATTTGGGTAATCTGCTGGCAGGTTGCCCTCAGTTGGCCTGTATTCCAAAGTCTTGGGTCTTGCGTCGGTTGCTGTCCTCTCTTCCATGATGTCAGGTCGTCAGGGGTATAAAACATGCAGCCGACGCCATTTTCTTTAGTTTTTCTTGCCCCCAATGTCAGGTGCCCCCAAAAAGGTAGCAATAGTATATATATATATATATATATATATATATATATATATATATATATGGGTCTACTTCTTTTGACCTAACTTTCATTTGCCTGAGACCAAATGACTGAAATTTCATTTGCCTGACACTTCATTTGCCTGACACTTCATTTGCCTGACAAGTATTATTAGCAAGAAAATGGAATATGCCCCCTTCCCCACTGCAGTCCGACCCTGGAGTTAGAATATATAGTTAGGGGGGGGGGTGTGGGGCACAGCACTTACTTTTCTGTTACTAAGCAATATTACATCAAAAGTTAACAATATCATATGAAATGAAGTGGGGGGCTTCACCACCCACACCCCCGATTGTGGGGGGCTATGCCCCCAACACCCCGCCTAACTATATATTCTAACTCCAGGGTCGCACTGCAGTGGGGAAGGGGGCATATTCCATTTTCTTGCTAATAATACTTGTCAGTCAAATGTAGTGTCAGGCAAATGAAGTGTCAGGCAAATGAAATTTCAGGCAAATGAGTGTCAGGCAAATGAAAGTTAGGTCAAAAGAAGTAGACCCATCTATATATATATATATATATATATATATATATATATATATATATATAGAAATACATGCATGAATATAAACTTTACCTTCATCTACAAGCAAATACACAACATAGTTTGTAGAAAATAGTAAAGGAAAGATAAACTTCAGAATAACAGGGGGTGGCGGGAGGGTAACCTGGACTGCAACAGTGAATACACTCGAACATCTACATTTATGGTAAGTGTACACAACTGCACTATGTTCTTCGTGTTTCACTGTTACAGTCATTACATGTGGGTAGAATCCCAAAGCTATGGTTGGGAGGCTGGAGCTAAACAGCATTAGGTGGGGCTATAAGACCCTGCAGTACTGCAGTGGCAAAGCCTGCCCTGGACTTAGAGTAGAGAGGCAAATGGTAATGCTTTGTAAAGGTGTGAACAGAACTCCAAGTAGCAGCCTCTAGAATGTCTTTGGTTGGTGCTCCTCTGAGAAAGGCTGCTGAAGTAGCTGCAGCTCTGGTGGAATGAGACCTAATGCCCTTGGGCACAGGTTTACCATGGTGTAAGTAGCAGAAACGGATGCAGTGGCTTATCCACTTTGAAATTGTCTGCTTTGACATAGCCTTTCCTTCTGATCCTGCAGCATATGACACTAGTAATTGCTCACTTTTTCTTAGAGCTTTAGTCCTGCTCAAGTAGAATCTTAGCTGTCTGTGTACATCCAAGGAATGCAGAATTCTCTCCTCTTTGTTCTGCGGATTTGGATAAAAAGTTGGCAGATGAATTGTTTGGTTAAGAGCCACACTGGAAACCACCTTAGGCATAAAAGTAGGATTTGTCCACAGAGACACTCTGTCCGGGTAAAATATGATAAAAGGCTCTACAGCCATGAAGGCCTGTAGCTCTGAAACTCTTCTTGCTGAAGTAATTGCTAGTAACAGAGCGGTCTTCCATGATAAGAATTTTACATCAGCGGTAGCAGCTGGTACAAATGGAGGCAGGGTGAGCTTTTCCAACACATAATTGAGGTCCCATACAGGTAATGGTGATCTTCTAAGGGGCCTTAAATTTTTGGCTCCTCTAAGATACTGCCTTAGTAAAGGATGAGAAAGGATTGGTGGCTGTGTGCTGTAATGAGCCTAAATGGCAGAGGCATGGATTTTGATTGATGAGAAAGATAGACCTTTGTCAAGCATCTCAGTTAAGTATTGTAATATCTGATGAATATTTGGTTCTGCTGTATCAGTACCTTGTGCTTGATTCCAAGCACAGAATCTGTTCCACTTGTCAGCATAAGATTTTCTAGTACTAGGCCTTCTGGCTTCCAAAATGACATCCATCATAGCTTTACTGAGAGGTGTTGTTTGTATGATTACATGATTAGCCATGCTGCCAGGTTTAAAGTCTGTAGTTGATTGTGCAGGATCTGATTGTTTTGCTGGGACAGTAGTTGTGGTCTTTGAGGCAAGGTCCATGCTGGGTATTGAGACAAGTTCCTTAGGGTTGGGTATCAGTATTGGCGGGGCCAGTCCGGGGCAATTAATATCATCTTTGGCTTCTCTTGTCTGACTTTTAGGCGGACCTTGGGTAGAAGAGGCAGAGGAGGAAAGGCATAAACTGATAGGTTTTTCCAACTGAAGGATAGGGTGTCCACTTTCCATGCTTGTCTGTGATAAGTCCTTGTGCAGAATCTTTTCAATTGATAATTTTGAGGAGAGGAAAATAGATCTATGTCTGGGCTCCCCCATTTCTCTGTTATCATGCTGAAGACTTGTGGATTTAGTTTCCACTCGTGAAGATCCATAAGGCTTCTGCTTAAATCGTCTGCCAGAGTGTTCTGTTTTCCTGGCAGGAATTGGGCTTGAGGATGTATTTGGTAGGTCAAAGCTGTGTCCCACAGTGCCATGGCTAATCTGCAAAGGGGGTATGAGTGTGTGCCCCCTTGCTTGTTTATATACCACATGACTGTGGTGTTGTCCGTCTTTATCAGTAGTTGTCCTGGAAGAAGTAAGTCCTTGAAGGCTGTTAGGCCATTTTGAACAGTTAGCATCTCTTTCTGGTTGATATGTAGATGCATTTGATTTGGGGCCCTATGCCCTGAATGCATCTTCCTGCCATGTGGGCCCCCCAGGCATAATCTGATGCGTCTGTTGTTAAGGTTTGGCTGGCGGGGGGTAGAGTGAAGGGCCATCCCATGTTTTGGTGACAGGCCTTTGCCCACCATAGAAACTCTTGTTGCAGGCAGGGAATGAGAGGAATCTTTGTTTTCAGACTGTGTGAATGTTGACTCCATAAACTTTTTAGGTACCATTGAAGTTTCCTCATATGCAGTCTTGCATATGGAATTAGTAGGATGCAGGATGCCATGAAGCCCAGAGCCTGCAGAATTTGTCTTGCAGAAGACTGGGTTTTTGATGCCATCAGTTTGAAGTAAGTAGTCAGTTGCCTTTGTTTGTCTGTGTAAGGTAAGCCATCTGGGCAGTTGTATTCAAGCTTGCACCTAGGAATGTTATCTTTTGAGAGGGTACTAGTTGTGATTTATTTTCATTTATTGTGTACCCTAGGCATGTTAGAAGCCTTTTCACAAATGCCAGGTGTCAAAGAAGAGTGTCCTTGTTCTCTGCTTGTATGAGACAGTCGTCCAAGTAAGGATATATTTGTATACTTCTTTGTCTGCAAAATGCAATAAATGGTGCCAGGTACTTTGTAAAGACCCTGGGCGCAGTAGATAAGCCAAAGGGCAGTGCAGAGAATTGGTAATGCATTAAGCCAGCCTTGAATCTGAGGTATCTTCTGCACGATTGTCTTACTGGGACATGCAGGTATGCCTCTTTTAGGTCTAATGTCACCAGCCAAGCATTCTTGTCCAGCATGGGCAGAAGCTGCTGCAAAGTCAGCATTTTGAATTTTGGAATGTCCAGTTATGTGTTCAAAATTGATAAATCCAGTATTGGCCGCCAGGCCTTGTCCTTTCTGGGTACCAAGAACAGTCTTGAGTAAAAACCTTGTCCTTTTTCCTGTTCTGGTACTGGTTGAATGGCCCCCATATCCATGAGGGACGTAACCTGTTTCTGTACCTCTGCCCATTGATTTGTGGGCGGATCTGGCCAACCATTTGCCATTGGCAGAGTGTGGAAATGGAATCTGTATCCCTGTGATACTATGTTTAGTACCCACTTGTCCTGAGTTATTAACTGCCAATTTTGAGCAAAAAGTGCTAATTTTCCCCCTAAGGATTCTGTCAAAAATAAGTGCTTGGTGTAGGCAGAGGGAAGTCATTGGGACTGTTTTCTGTAGGTTTGTGCTTTATCTCTCTCTGATTTGGAGGTAGATGTGCCCCATTGCTTTGACCTGTATGAATCTTGCGCCTGGTATCTGGAACCTTTTGGGCATCTGGATTTGACCCTTTGAGCTCTGTCTGACACAGGAAAGGACCAATTTTTTGTAGGCCAGTGTCTACTGAATCTTGGTGGCTGCACTTGTAAGAAGTCTTTAACAGTTTGCATAGACTTAGCTTTGTCTTCCATTTTCTTTAAAACCTCTTCTGCCTTAATACCAAACAGAGAATGATGCTGTAAAGGTGCATCTAACAATTTTCTTTAACATGATCAGGCAAATTTTGTTCCTTTAACCAGGCATGCCTCCTAATCACAGATCCAGTAACTGCGGCCCTGCAGGAGGCCTCTAAGGAATCAAAACCACATTGCAAAGTATGCTTTCCAACTTGTTCAGCTGCATGCAATAATTCCTGTAATTCTTTATTTTCTGCACATTCTGAAATCAACATAATTTTCTGTTTCAGCAATCCCAGAACATGTTGTTGGTACTTAAGCATATGAAATTGACAGTTTAAGGCCCTGGCTGCCAAGGTTGCAGATGTATAAACCTTTTTTCCCCATCTGTCTAGTGCCCTTGAATCTCTGTCAGAGGGGGTAGGATTTTTTGCTGTTGAGGCCTTAAATCCCTATGGACCCTGTGAAATAGTTTCAGGATCAGCAGCAGGGTTTCTATATAAAAATTTATGTGAGTCAGAGACCCTGTAATATCTGTCAGGCTAGCTGGGAGCCGGAGGTAAGGAGTCAGGGGTCAAGCTTGACTCCAAAAACACATCATCCACAATGTCTAAAACAGGGGGAATGGCTAAAGGCTTGTGCTGAGGGAGAAGAAGGAAATCCCTGAGCCTCTTTTTTGATTCTAAGAAGTCTTGACTCTCCCAGTGAGAATGCCCCCTCAAAGTATGCAAGGTTTCTCCAAATGAATAATCCTCTGGAGGAGATGCAGATGGAATAGACTCCTCAGCATCAGAATCCTCATAGGGAGGTATAGATAATTCCTGATCAGAAGAGGAATCAGAAGAAAAAGAAACCTGATCTGAAGATTCATAATCAATGTCTTGCCTAGGCCTCTTATCTGGAGGGGGATGGGTACCCCTGATCAAGGTAATAAGGTCTTCAGCCATTTTGATCATCTGTTTTTTAGGCATAGAGGCCTGTGCACGTGGCTCATGCATCAGTTTTTTTAGTTTTAGAAGTTGCCTTTGTCTTTGGTTTTGCAGCTGTCATCGGTTTGATATATAAATGTTGAGGTCTGAATACTCCCTCAGAAGCCGGAGTCTGCTCAGCGGCTCTGGACCCATCCAAGGGAGACGCATCTGTCAGTCCAATAACTTGAGTATCTTGTGGCATGCCGGACTCCACATGGGTGTCGGTAGAGGCCTGCGACTCAAAGGTAGCGGGTATCAGGGGCTGCGAAAGCACCTCACTGAGTACCGGCGAACCGGCGACTGGCTTAGGAGAAGCTTCGTCATCAGTTTTGGATCTCGACTGCCTTTCTTTGTCCTTTTCTTTGTGTTTTTTGTGTACTCCAATAGTCGGATTGCTATCCGACAACGTTTCTGGTAGTTAAATCTGTTTCCAAAATACTTAGATGCAAAAATATACCGACGCTTAATAGTGCGTTGGTTAAATCTAGCACAAAACCGACAGCCAGGCATGTTGTGATCAGGGCCTAGGCAAGGAATACAGTATAAATGGAATTATTAACTTTTTCTGACATCGGTAAAAAGCAAGAAAAAAAGTTTCCCCAATGGGGTACTTAGCTTTAGTGAAGACTTCGGTTCTGAAACTCAAACTCGAATATTTCAGTAGTCGGCCGACTGGCACTTGCAAAATGCTTCTGCTTCGGGCACTGCACGGCAAAAAAGAATAAAGAAAATGGCGTCGGCTGAATGTTTTATACCCCTGACGACCTGACGTCATGGAAGAGAGGACAGCAACCGACGCAGGACCCAAGACTTTGGAATTAAGGCCAACTGAGGGCAACCTGCCAGCAGATTACCCAAATGTAATGACTGCAACAGTGAAACACGAAGAACATCCAGGTCTTACCCCTTGTGTCGGGAAGCCATGAGAATTTGGCACTGGGCGACGGCTTCCATTCGCTTTCTCATAGCAATGCACATTCCCAGGAGTTCCAATCTTATTGCGGACAATCTGAGCAGGAACATTTTGATGCCTCACGAGTGGTCCCTCAATCCAATAATAGCGGATTAGTTGTTCCACAATTAGGGCAGGCCTTGCTGCGACCTGTTTGCTTCTCCCCTAAACAACAAATGCAGAAGCTATTTTGCCCTGATCCCCCCTCAGGGGAAGTCACTGAGGGATGCTCTGATGCACGATTGCCCCCCAGGTCTGCTTTATGCCTTCCCCCATTTCCCCTCATCCCGAAATTCCTCCAGAAAGCTCCAAGGTTGAGAAGCTGAGTGATCCTCATTGCCCCTTATTGGCCCCGTCAAGTCTGGTTCCCTTTCCTATGGCCTCACCTGATTCACAGCCTGTGGATCCTGGATCAATCCCAAGGTCAGCTGTCTCATCCTCAGGGATTGATTCACCCCAGTCTCCACAGCCTCAAGCTCGTAGTTTGGTTTCTCCACCTCCGATGATTGCCAGGCTACCTGATATTTCATCCCCTGTTCGCGAGATACTTCTGGCTTTGCACAAACCTTCCACCGGGAAAATGTATTCTAGTAAATGGATTAGGTTCTCTAGAAGGGCCAAAGAACATAACATAGATCCCTTTTCCATGCCTGTTCAGAATATCCTTCAATACCTGACTACCCTATTGCACGCAGGAGCTTCAGCATCGACAATTACAGTGCATTTGGCATCTATTGCAATTTTCACAATGGAATTGACAAGTCACCTGTTATGTCACACTGACTGTGCAAAACCTTCATGAAAGGAGTATTACATATTAAACCTCTGGTAAATCCTCCTATAGAGCCATGGGACTTGTGTTTGGTGCTTCAGTCGTTAACAAGCCCTCCCTTCGAGCCTTCTAGCTCCTGTGATATAACATTTTTGTCTTGGAAAACTCTGCTTCTGGTAGCCCTTACCTCAGCGAGAAGAATTTCTGAGTAGCAGTACTTGAGTGGCAAGAGACCTTACTTGATTTTTCATAGGGAAAGAGTGTCCCTACCTCCTGACCCCTGCTTTTTGCCCAAGGCCATTTCTAGGTTTTCCATTAATCAATCTACTGACCTACTGGTTTTCTTTCCTCACCATTCAAATAGAGGGGAATACCTTCTGCATGCCCTCGATGTTCATAGGCAACTTCATTTCTATTTGGACAAAAGTAAATCTTTCAGAAAAACAGATCAATTGTTTGTGGCCTTTGCAGGACCCAGATTGGGTAAGCCTGTTTCCAAAATGACCTTATCTTTGCGGCTCAGAAACACCATTACTTTTATCTACCATCAGAACAAAGTGTCGTAACCTTCCAAAATAAAGGCTCACTCTACTAGATCGATGGCTGCTTCAGTGGCTTTTCATTCCAGAGCCTCTATGGATGATATCTGCGCAGCAGCCACTTGGGCAATACCTCATACCTTTATCACTCATTACAAATTGGATTTAGCCTCCAGGAGACAAGCATTTTTTGGTTCTATGGTGCTCCGAAATGTCCTTCCTTAGGGCCACGCCAGGACTCAAGTAGCTGGAGATTCGGTCCTAACAGTAAGGAATGAATAAAGATTTCCAACATCAGATAAAGAAGTTATGTCTTACCATAACGTTCCATCTGTGTTGTAGATCTTTATTCATTCATTACTTCCTGCCCTCCTTCCCCCTGCCTGGACTCCTGGTGGATTTTAGGATTTCCTTATTAGTTAAGGTATCTGCTCAAACAGAGCCTCCTACTATCACTATTATTACATCTGTACTGTAATGACGGGCAAATTCAATCTGGAGAGACTATGAGAGGGGCATTGTGGGTAGGTCTTAGCTGAGAGTTTTTGGCTGGCACGAGCTTGGTAACGGCCATGTCGGTTGCGAGGACGGAACCAAAGTCCTAACAGTAATGAATGAATAAAGATCTACAACACAGAAGGAACGGTATGGTAAGACATAACTTCTTTTTATGTTCAACTCAAAGTGATAATGTATACTAGAATCTTAAACTCAATATCCCACAGACTTAATGCTTAGAATTTTTTTCCTGGGAGAACAATATAATGTAAAACTGTAACACTTAGTTCCATTCTATAGAACCAAACAGATAAAGTTACACTGGGACTACCAGCAGTACTCAGTAGAAACAAATTTCAGTTTTATCCAACAGTTTAACACTTTTGTCCAGTAAAGGACTTCTTCAGAACTGAGTACAATTTGAAACCACACACATTTTTATATAGTTAAATACACATGTGATATTTGTGGTAATTGAAATTTAAAGGCACCAAATTAAACATCATTTAAAATAAAAGACAATGAAATATAAGTAGTAAAGTATATGCTGTGTAATGTAAACATAATAAATAATGATAATAAGTTAAGCTCTTTTCTTTTCAAATATTTCAATGGCATAAAGCAATAGTTAAAATAGCTTGTTACTAAAATATATTATAACTTTGCAGCTCTCACTTTTAAGATGCTGCTAATGTAAATACAGTCATTTAGCCCTGGAGTTTTTCCTGCATCCACAGCTATTTACCAGGCAAGTTTTCTGACCTCAGTACTTGATTCCCAAGGCCCAATCCTGGGGTCAACTAAGGCACAGTGCTGCAGCGTTTTGCATTGTCGCCTCACAGCAAGTGGTTCTCTGGTTCGACTCTTGGCTGGGTTGCCTTCTGTGCAGAGTCTGCATGTCCTCCCTGCGTTCATGTGGGTTTCTTCCAGGTGCTCCTGTTTCCTCCCACATTACAAAGACGTATCTGGAACGTTTCTCCCCCAGCCTCCACTGAAAACTGGCTTGTTCCAAGTTGGACTTTCTTGGTAAACAAATAAAAAAATAAATAAAAATATGCAAAATGAATACCTTCCAGGTTACATTCTAACATGTATGAAACATCTCTATGAGAAACAGCAGCAAAAAACCCACAACCGGCCACAGTAGAGATGAAAAAATCAGCACCTTGGGCACTCTAGTGGCTCGGCTTCCAGCCTTCTAGCACACATTCTAACATGTGTCTCTATACAGCATTTGTCCCCATTTTTGTGATATTGTAGAAATGTTCTTGTGTTCTTTTTCTGAAGCTTTTTTCAGTTTTCTTTTATTTTTCCCAACATGAAACAGTGCGGCTATGAGGCGACTTGTACTCTCACATATGCTAACTTGGTCCTATGGGTATTGATGCAGAAATATATCTTTATCTCCATGTATGTAGACTGTTGGACCTCTTACACCAGATTCTTGGATGACATTTGTTATCATATGGAAGGGACCAATGAGAAATTAATTTATAGAATATCTTGATGCTATCACACTTTTCTTGAAATGTACCCATCATTTACCTATCATCTTCCATTGGAGAAATATGCTTTCTAGGTGTGACTGTTTTGAAGACCAAAGTCACTAAAACATTTACTTCAGTTGTATACAGGAAACCAACATTTTCTAATTCCTTCTTCCACCATACCAGTAACCATCCATAAATACAAAAAAGAGCTTTGTCAAAGGATAACTTGTTAGACTGGCCAGGATAATATCAAATTATGAGATCATTTGACAGAGAGTGAAGTTTTAATTAATATGTTTCTGCAGAGAGGTTATCCCTTAAAAAATGTTAATTGGAGTAAAGAATGAAATTATATGGAGTGGGGCACAAAGATTAAGTCATTACTTATACAAGTAAAAATTAGTAAAAATAGTAAAAACTTGGGATCTTATAATGACAAAATTTTGAAGAAACTATGGTCTTGAATTACATCCTAGACTCCTTGGCAACTACAAATAGTTTAAAGACCAGTCAGAGGATTTTTTGTCACGTTCCTGAGGTAGGAAATAGACTAGGTGAGTAGCCAGTTTTTGTATATAAAAGAGCAAATAACATCAAGGAGACATTAGAAAAAAGCAAGGAAACATTACTGCGAAAAAAGCAGGAACCTATAAGTGTGGCTGTTGCCATCAATGTAAATTTGTACCTGAGGGTGAAAACATTGATACGCAGGTAAGGAAGTGAACAAAAAGAGCCACAACATTTTATAATTATGGCAGTAAATAGATGATCTGCCTGGCTAAATACAAACTTGTACTTCCTTTCATTTTGGGAAAAATGAAAGAAGCTTCAGAAAAAGAATAAAAGACCAAAGGGACTAATGTTTCTTTATTGACATATGTTAAAAGGTAACACAGAAGTATATTTGTTTTGCATCTTGGAAGATGTACCAGTCGACCCTAAGGGAGGACTTCGGCACTTAAGAATTAAGGTCAGAGCACTTGTATGGCAGCTAGCTTTGGATGCAGGAACAACCCTGTGGCTAAATGATTCTGTTTCTGTTAACAGTGTCTTAAAAATGAGAACTGCAAAGTTATATGTTTTAATAACAATTTGACATTTCTAACTGCAGCTTTATACTATTGAGATATTTCTAAAAAGAGTTTTATTATTATTGTTATTATTATTTTACTTTGTTTACATTCAACATCATTTTGCTACTTATATTTCACTGGCTAGTATTTTAAATGTGTTTTAGTCTGGTACCCTTTTTAGGTTATGTCCTTTTAGTCCAAGGATCCTTTTCAGCCATGACCCGAAACAAAAGCATATATTATAAAAACAGTGTGTGATATCTCTAAGCTATCATTCCTTCCTCTGTCTAGTTTGTCTTATGATGTACTCTTATTATGGATTTTTTCATTTTGCCAAGTAATAGAAGCTAAGATGTCTGCTGAATGCAAGCTGAAGTTCATTTTTCTGCTGCTGCTGTTTGTATTAATGGTAGAGCTTCCCATGTAAACCATTTTGGTAAATTATGCATTTTAGTTGAATTTTTTTAGGGAATTAGAAATGTTGCTTTGAAACTACTGTTATATGAGAAGCCTGGTGTATTGATGTGTCTACAAAGACGGCAAGGCAAGGGAAACCCATGCGGCTGTTTTTGTTTTATCATACTGCACATTTGCAATAAGTCCCTAATCTATGAATATTTGAATTTATCTGAGTAAATTTGTTTACATTTTCTGTCTACTTTTCTTGTAGATAATGTGCATATTTTACAAAATGCAGCTGGCTTATGTGCAACAGTTGGCCCAATGCCTACATATTTAAACATTCAGGATAGGCCTCTAGTGTTACAGTTTACAAAGAAGGAATGGAACAGCTTGATGTTTTGATGCACAAAGTCTAGGGCTTGCTTTTAGCAATCACAGATTCATCATTTCGGTTGTTTATTACATTTTTTCCAGAGTCAGAATGTCCTTTATTTCTGAAATTGTTTTCAATAACTTGTGTTTCTTTGTTTTGTAACTACCACATCACCTCTATTGGTTAGTGAGTGTTGGTGACTATGATTATTTGTTTGATTTTTATTTTAGCAAAGTTTAATATGAAATAATTATATAGATAGCTGAATTCAGGTCTTACACAGTGTCCACTCTGATAAAAACCAATGGAATGCAGTAAGAGCCATATGTTTTCTTTTTTGATAGAAAAGCATTGCATTACTTATTTTAGTTACTGATCTTAAAAGGTGATCATTAACAGTAAAAAGTGTTTGGAGGTAGAAGAAATAGAACACAGCTTTCTGCTATCTGGACTTTTATCTATGTACAGGACAAGAATAACTAGGTAGACAAAAAAAGAAGAAGAAAGGAAGAAAAGGAAAATGGAGAGAGAGCTAATTCTGAACTGGAGGCAAAAACAAATCAAATGGAGTAGAACACACAGTGGAAGAAAATGTTGACTAGAATAGTTCTTTGTTAAGGCTTATTTTGAAATAATCTCTGTGGGAGACATACTGTTTGCTTCAGCCAATAGTTTGACACTCAGAGGATCAAACATGGAAAATCGTTGATGTTCTGTCAAGGCAGAAAATAGGTGAGGAGGTGAGTATTACATGTTTCTCACTTTATTTCTCTTCTATGAGTAATCTTTATATATGTATATATATACTTCAAGGGCGTGGGGGGTTGCCCCCATATTGAGAGGGTGCAGTAGGGCTTGCTCTCCCTGCAAAAAGAAAATGTTTTTGCCTTTTTGCCCTTTGTAGTGTCCCTGTCAACCTCATAATGTTTTAGAAGTTTTGGAAGTTGAATAATCATGTGTTGATCAAACAAGACACAGCTGTTTGTAGTGGACTCCATCTCCATATGGACAAGATCTGATATTCTGTCAACTAATATAGGACAAGCATCATTGAATCAATGACTAAATCAGATTCCGGGAGAAATAATAATTCACTGCTGGGGTAGGAGAAGCTAAGGAAAACAAAGTAAAGAAAATTAAAAAGAAAAAAAAAAGATTAAGAACATGATAATCCTGGACTTTATGTATGGATAAGTACAGTAAGATTATAATAATGTGATATACCTGTGATTTGTACTTATACTACAGAATGTATGCTTAGAACAGTCAGTGCACAACATTAACAGTGGTTGAGGGCTTTAGTGATAAGGAAGATATTAACAGAAAAATATGGCTTTTTAGATAAGGAAAGAAGTATCATAACTGATTAACAAAAGGAAGAAGGGCGTAGGAAAAATAATTGGCTAAAGAAAAAAAAAATAAAAGCATCACTGTCAGCAAAACACACAAAGACACTGGTACGCAAATATAGTATCATTTGTTTTATTGGACCAACACAGGTTTTACAGTTACTCAAGCTTTCAGGCTAGCAGGTGCCATTCGTTTGGAGTTAAGTTACTCGTGTTTCTTACAGTAGTTGAATATCTACTTGTCAATAGAAAGAAAATTACACCATTTATTTCTTATTGACTAAAAAAGACACTTGAAAATTCCATTGTAGAAAGAAAGTGTGCAGCTTGTTTAGTTAGTATAACTGCACCCCAGAGACACTCTGACACTGGAAAATATGTGTGTGTGTGTGTGTGTGTGTGTGTGTGTGTGTGTGTGTGTGTGTGTGTGTGTTTTTGTGAAAGAGAGAAAGAAAGATCAAAACCTTACATGCCTAGGTTATGGACTGCCATAAAACTAAAGGCCTTCCCTCCATGTTACATTTAACAGTGAAGATAGTAGATCAAGAGACTGCTCTGCTCTTACACTTAATGAGAAAAATAAATCACAACAAAAAAATGATGCTTAGGGATATTAGTCAAATCCAGAGAAAGAAAACTAGGAGTTGTAATTTGTAATCTGTTAGTCTGTCTGAAGAATATGTGTGAGTAGATGTTTTGATTAACAGAAGATAAGAATTTGCAGTAATGTTCAGTTCACGACGAAGTGGTGTTTTATGAAGAAGGCAGGGACTACCAAGTGAATAAGATATTAGGTTTTAATTGTTGTTTAGCTAAATGAAAGAACGAGAAATTTTATTTTATTTATTTTATTTGAATTTGTCTACCAGGATAGTCCAACTGGATCATGCAGGACCCTTTGTCAGCTGAGGTCCAAGGTGAAAAGCTCCAAATGTACACATTATATAATAGAAATCCATTCATATCATGGAGTACTACAAATATAGGAATACATCTTAAAATAGGCAACATAGTTGAATATATGTTAGAAACTGTAAATACAATAAAATAACATAGAATAACATTTTACAAGGTGTCAGATGGACATAAGAATTAAATATCAAATACCTTGAAAAATATGACTTTATAATAATGATATTAATAATCAAATAAGAAAGATGACAATATACATAATCATAGTAATAAACTGTGCAGGAATACAATAATAGACATATTTATTGCACATTACATTTGAGGCTTTTGATGTGAATGGGTCAACTATTGGGAGAGTTGCAGAGACAGGTTTTATTTCAATGTAAGAGCTTTAAGCTTTAATGAATTGCTGGGAACTGCTAATTTTTCTTAAGATGCCTTGGAGGGAATTCCATAGTTTAGTAACATAAGAGAAGTGAAAAGCATCCCATGCACATTATGTGATTTTCTGTACATACTAAATGCTTATTAAATGTTGTTTAAAAATGAGAGTAGGGCTTTGTCTGTCTGTGACTGGGGCAAAAGCCATGTTAAGCAAGCGTTAGAAGCTTTTTATACAGGACGTATTTTCATGAGTTGAGAATAGGCACATCTTTCAATCACTTTACATAGAGGTTAGAGTGTAGTGATAGGTCTAGAATACCACCTTTTTGCAATGGTAAGATGAATATTTGCTCCCATAATGATGGGATATATGATACTGTGATGGATCTGTTGATTAGAATGGGAAATAAAATAGTATAGCTTGAGCTGCTACTTTCAACTATTATGCAAGTAGGTGATCAGTTACTACTGTTGTGGGTTTTAGTTCCTGCAGCTGTTTTTTTATAGTGCCAAATCAGAGGTGAAGCTGGTTCCAACAGCTCCCTGTGCCAGTATCTCAAACCAGTAACCCACCACCTCAGCTCTTCAAGTGAAAAGCACAAAAAAAACTTTATTGTAATAATACATTGTAGTCATGGGCTTATTACACTGAGATCCACCCCCAAACCCCTGTTTCTGTACCCTAACCTCGACTCTCCTTCTGCATATTAAAAAAAAAATGTATAATTTCTTTTTTTAAAAAACTGTAGCAAATAGTTGCTACAATTTATACCCTGCCTGTACGGAGTGCTACAATGCTCATGTATTATCTTTAAGGGAAAAAAAAAGTCTTCATTTAAATTGTAGCAAACTGCTTGCTATTAATGTAGTAAACAGTTGCTACAGTTTATGCCCTGCTTGCACAGAGCGCTATGGTGCTTATGTCTTAGGGAAAAAAAAATCTTGTTGTATTAAACTGTAGCAAACTGCTTGCTATCAATGTAACAAACAGTTGCTAAAGTTTAGAACACTAGACCACACACAGAGAGCTGCAGTGCTCAGGTCTGATTGCAAATGCAACACTGGCTTTTAAAAGCTGGTGTTACACTAAATAATGATTTTGATGATGGATGGCTGATCACACCCACCCAACACTTTGTGCCTGAGGCCATTGCCTCTCTCAGCCCATCCTTGCTATGCTTCTGTGCCAAATTATATTTGAAGAGAAAATGCAGTAGATATAGTTATTGATATGTGTCCTGTAGAATGAACTGTTAGATGGCTGGACTTTAGAAGGGAGATAACAGAACTGATGAAGGGATTATTATATATAGAGACACCAGTAGATTTTTTTTCATGGGGCATAGGGTTGGATTGAATACTCTTACCAGATTTCAGAAATTTATTTATGTTTGACCAGAAGGACTTAGGATTGGTAGAGTTTTCAGTACTGTATAATATAATTATTTTTATCTGCTTTAACAAGAGATTTGGAAAAATTACAAAGGTGCCCATATGTTTGATAGTTTTGTAGCATTTTGTTTTTGTGCCATATTTTCCAGGCTTTCTCAATTTGATGTAGGATTTTCTTTGTTGAATGAGTAAGCCTGGGTGCTGGGTTAGTTTTCCCTTTCTTATGCTGAGTTGGAGCTTGAGAATTTTGAATTGAGAGGAAGGTATTCTAGAATGGAGAGAAAACTTCATCAAGAGAAAGGTACTTTAGGAGGTTTCGGGTGCACTTTGACAAAGCATGGCAATGGTTTGTATACTGAAGTTAGTTATATTTCTCACTATGTGGTGAGTTGGATAGTGTCCTGGATTAAGTTATCCTGTAAGGAGCTGATATTCATACCTAGTTAAGGGTGGAACTTCTGATGTTAAGTTGTCTATCTCGCCTTCGTTTCTTGCTTGTTGGGATCGGAGCCGACCCTCGGCTCTGACTCGGCCATCTTCTATAGCTTGAGAGCTGTTTACTTATCCCATGATACCTAGCGCTAGCTACCCAGATCTCGTTTGCCACTTCAGCTGCAAGGTTCGTTGTTACTGGCTCAGGCTCATATAAGTTTTATTGTACTACTTTTTTTTTTTTTGATAGTTTATTTTTTTTTCTTAACTGTAGTATATTATAGCAATAACCCCATCCTGGGTGTGGGTAATGCTGGATTTACCCACGGTTGGCGTGGTTTGGTCACGAGAGCGAAGCCCGAGTGGCCAAACAAAGCCAACTGTGGGTAAATCCAGCATTACCCACACCCAGAAGTGTTATTGCTATTATCTAATGACATTATTTAAGAAAAAAAATAATTACTTTTCTTAAATAATGGCATTGTATAATGCCTCCTTGCTGCCCTTCTGCAGCTGTCTGGTATTCTGCGACAGTTCTGATGTACTGCGTATGCGTATGCCTACGCAGTACATCAGAGCTGTGGGCAAAAGTAACGGAGAAAGCAAGATCTCCGTTGCTTTTTACAAACTGTTTTGCCATGTTAAATGGGTTTAACATAGCGAGACAGCTTTAAAAAAAGCAACAGAGAATCTCCGTTACTTTTTTAAAGCTGTCTCACTATGTTAAACCCATTTAACATAGCGAGACAGTTTTGAAAAAAGCAACGGAGAAAGCAAGATCTCCGTTGCTTTTTACAAACTGTCTCGCTATGTTAAAGGAGTTTGACATAGCGAGACAGCTTTAAAAAAAGCAACGGAGAATCTCAGTTGCTTTTTTTAAAGCTGTGAAACTCTTTTAACATAGCGAGACAGTATGAAGCAACAGAGATCTTGCGTTCTCCATTGCTTAAAAAAAGAGTTATAGTAATGGAAAAGGTCCGGGCGACCGGACCTTTTTTCTGTTACTATAACTGATTTACAACGTGCACGCTGACCAATCAGCGTG
This sequence comes from Protopterus annectens, assembly GCF_019279795.1. NCBI lineage: Eukaryota > Metazoa > Chordata > Ceratodontiformes > Protopteridae > Protopterus > Protopterus annectens. The sequence continues at coordinate 287,326,251 of NC_056750.1, read as the reverse complement.
CACGTTTTTGAATATTAATGGGGGGTTCGTTGTATAATGTGTGATGTTAAGTTGTCTATCTCGCCTTCATTCTTGCTGGTTGGGTTCGGCTCCGACTTGGCCATCTTCAAAAGCTCGAGAGCTGTTTACTGGCTCGAGGCTACCCCATATCCCATGATGCCTGGCGCTATCTACCCAGATCTCGTTTGCTGCTTCAGACTGCGAGGTTGTCTTACTGGCTCAGGCTTGTATACTTTTTGTATTTTTACTAAATTTTACTAAATTTTTTTATTTATAGTGTACCTAATTACTATAGTTGTTCTTTCCCCAAGCTAGATTCCCTAAGATAGCCTTTATCCTTCTTGTTTTTATTGAAAACTCATTTTACTTAGAGAGTTTTCCCCACCCCTCCCTTCCTTTAGTGGTAGCCGTTTAAGTTAGAGGCTAACCCTTTTTTCGTTTTATTCTAGTTTAAAAAAATATATATATATATTTAGATCAAGGTAGTGTCAGTAGTAGTAGACTTACTTAGTTTTGTGTTAGTGTGTGTTAGTGGTATAGTTTAGCTAGTTATACCTGCTAATTTGTTTTTTGGGCTTGTGTGTGTGTGTGCGTTTCTTATCCTTGGTGTGTGTGTGGCAACATGTCCAAGGATACTAAAGTGTCCGGATTCAAGAAGTGTGACTCATGCTGTCAGAAGATGTCTCTGACAGATGGTCACACTTTTTGTGTTTACTGTCTGGGCGCGGTGCATCTGCAGGACTCTTGTTCGGTCTGTCATGCTTTTAGCCCAAGGGTCCTGCAGGAGCGCAAAAATAAGTTAATCCTTCGGGGTTTGCTTAAGCCACAGGATTCACCGGCTAAGGCTCAGCCAGCGAAATCCTCCAAGCCACCCAAGTCTTCGGCTCCGAGTTTTGAGCTGTCGTTGGGTGAAGCAGCACCATCCGCCTCGGCTCCGGCTGGAGCCGATGTGCCCCCCTCACAGTCGGCTCCAACACGAACTTCGGAGCCGTCCGTGAGTCGAAAAAGATCTAGGTCTCCCTCCTTGGAATCGATATGCTCGGCTCCACAGTCACCTCTTCTCCAATCGGAGCGCAGTCATAAGTCATCTCACTCCTCTCGGTCCTCCAGACTTTCAGATCATGATTTGGAGAGAGTGGTCAGCAGGTTGCTGAAATCGCAGGCCCTAGCAAAAATGCTGTCCAGCCCCCCTCATCAGGTGTCGGCTCCGTCCACTTCTGAAAATATTCCTCCTCCGACTCCTCCCTTGAGTTCGGAGCCGGAGTTTGTTGGGGTTCCAGTCGTGGAACCGTCAGCTCCAATACCTTCTCCTTCGGTTCCGTCGTCGGCTCCGATCCCATCCTTGGTCCCGTCCTTGGAGGGATCTGGGCGCTGAGACTCCCTCGTCAGCTCCGAGGGGGCGAGTGGCATCGGACCCTTGTCCGACCCCGCTCTCCTTCTTGTAGCTTCGGAGCAGGTGAGCTCGGCTCCTACATCAGCTTCAGAGCCATCCCCCTCGGTGCGGAGAGGGATTCCGATTTCTTCGGAACCGGAGTCTTCTCTATGTCCGGGTAGGGATGCCTTCAAGGTCATGAGGAGTGTACTGGCCCCTGAGCCAGTCCCACGATCAACCCCATCGGCTCCTCCCCCTATAGTTCCTACGTCTGCCTCTGACCCTCCTCCTGACCCCAAGCGTGGGGAACCAGCTCTCCAGGGCACCCCTTTGGGTGTTTCTTCCTCTTCCGAGGCCTCCCGTGATCACTCAGAGGAGCCACCTCGTAAGAGGAAGTGCAAGAGGAAGCACGTTGACTCCCCTGAGTCTGTCACATCAGATACCGACTTAGAGGATCGCAAGGGTCCCCGAGATCCCCCTCTGAAGATGTCTCCTTTTCAGACATCCTTGAAATCCTTAAGCAGAGCAGGAACTGGAATACCCTAGCCCCTTCTGAGGATGAGTCGGTATTTCTGGACGCGTTTGGTTCCCGACCCTCCATCTCCTGGGTGTCTCCGCCTTTTGACCCACTTATGTCTGTGGTGGCTCGGAAGGCGTGGTCAGCTCCAGACACAGTGGAACCAACCCCCAGGAGACCTGCAAAATTTATAACTGCACCTCAAGACAAACAGTTTCTATATAAGGGCATACCTGTTGATGCCATGGTGGTAGCAGCAGCCACAAAGAAGGAGTTAGCTGAAACTTCGTCATCTGTCCATCCTCCTAACAAGGAGTCTAGGACTATAGACAGATATGGGAAGCGAATGTTTGCTTCAGCGACCTTCTCGATGAAGTCTCAGAATTATTTGTGCCATTTCACCCGCCTTCAGAGGGATCTCCTTAAAGAGCTTGGAGATACCCTCCAAGATCCATCAGCTGTGAGGGCTCAAGCTAAGATGGCCTCTCAGCTGGCGACTCTGAACTCAGTTGTTAACTCCTCCATGAGGCTCATTTCTTATGCAGCCGATGGTGCGAGTAGAGCCGCAGGCACAGGCATCGCCCTTAGGAGGCACGCATGGATGCAGCTATGTAATTTTGCAGAACTCTTCAGAGTGTCTTTCACCAATACCCCCTTTGATGGCTCCGCTCTCTTTGGACCATAGGTGAAGGACACACTAACCAGGTGTGAACAGGAAGGCAAGACTCTCTCTGCCGTGGGAGTCCATTTTTCCACTCCTTCCAGACCATACCCCAAGGATCAGAAGAGTGGAAAAATGTGGTTCTGTAAATCCCAGGGAGCCTTGAATGACACACATGGTGAGTTCCCCTCCAG